>NW_028323290.1:0-66721 GCF_984573655.1 Nuphar pumila | reverse complement strand
GGCATGCAGGCCGGTCCTTTGTGGTAGGCTTTGGCAACAACCCGCCACAGCGACCGCATCACCGCAATGCTGCATGCAAGCTCAGCGAAGCCGATGCATGCGCCAGTCTGTTCGCCAGTCCGCGACCTTCCCCCAATGTGCTGCACGGCGCCCTGGTTGGGGGCCCCATCGTTCCCACCGACGAATTCAACGACAACCGTGAGGACTACATCCAGACCGAGGTTGCGACAGACTACAATGCGATGTACACGCTTGCGATTGCCGAGGCGATGTCGTTGGGCAGTGAATTCTGGTCCGCGTACCCCGGCAACTGCCAAGGCAAGATCAAGGGCTTTTCTTTCTAGTTGGCTCTCAGCCACCAGACCGCATGAGCGCGAGCTCGTATTCAAACACCTGTGGTGCCAGGTGTGGTGGCTGCAGGTGATGACACGTGCCATTCTGCACCTTCGTGCGCGCAAGGCAGGATGGGAATATATCATAATTATATTACGTCTCTCGTGTACTCACAGACCTGTCTGGGTGCTCACACACAACGCATGACATGCACAAAAATCGAGATCACATGCAATTGCATATATCGATTGAGTGTGTCAGATAATTGAGGGCGGGCATGTCAGAGAGCACAGCTCCAGGTACTTGCGCACTTTTGGCGTCAAGCCGCACCATTTTCTCCCAGTTCCTTGCAATGTGGAACACTTGCTGATTGTGCGCACAGTGCAAATAGCGTGAGGGGAGCGCTGGGTGGTGCACAAGGAATCCTGCCTAATACGATCATACCAGTTACTCGACCGTGAGCAGCAAAAGTTCGAAAGTCTGGCTTGCCGTTCATTGCTCGCTATTTCATCTTCTATTTATATTTCATCGCCGTGGGTGCTGTGCATCGATTCTGTCGATGAGTGAGGGATGCCGTATCATGTGACGTGCTCTTGATTCATCGGCCCTTTTCATCTCAAGAGGTAGATTGTGTAAGCGGCAACAAGCCGGAAAGTTTCTAGACACTGACTTGCCGTTGACCTCTATATCCCGCCGCAACGCGGGTGGTCGTGCAATAGACTTTTTCTTTGCAGAGTGCCCAAGCGCCTCTCTTTTAGCTCTTGTAACAGCACTTGCGTTTGCATTTCTGCAATGTCGCCATGCGACTGTCATTGTCAAAGTACGCGATCTGGGCTGTGTGGGACCTCGCTTTGGTCCACATGATAGGTGTCACCACCTGTTATTGGGCCCGTGCTCTCGGAAAAACGAGCTTGCAAATGAGGTGCTGTCAAAGATTCATCAAACTAACAATACTATACCGAGAACATGCCGGCACTCATTTGCTGGCGGACAACCAGCGGCACAGTGCTTTATGTATACATGCTTGTGGACATGGAAAGCAGACACGAGGCACAGTGGAAATTTCACCATGATGGAAGAAAACACAGTTGCCACGCTATTCACAAGGTTTACATAGACAAAACCAGGCATGCATATCAAACAGCGCGCTCACAGCGTTCTGATCGCCAAAAGGTAAACTTTTCTTCAAAATATGCAATGGCCAAGGGCCCAGGAGGTTGTGTGTGGGCGGGGGCAACAGCGTGTCGCCGGCCTGCGCGATACATGGGTCAAAACATTCAAAAATGCGCAAACCCCTGGGAGCGAACAAGGAGGTTGAGCCCATGTGGGTCAAGCCCTATGGGAGCTAGCGTCAAGTCGCGGCTACTAGTAGTCGCGGTGAACCGTTTTCTCCGCGGCGTCGTAGAGAATACGAGGCACCTGCTCGGTGAGATTCTGGTCAACTCGGTCGAGGTACTCGCACAGCAAGGGCTCAGAGATGGTGATGCTCTTATTTTCCTGCATCCACCGCGCGACGCCGGCCACCTTCCATTCGTCGACGTATCGCTGCTCAAAGATCATGTCGCTGACAGCTTGGTAGAGCTGGGCCTCAACTTCGGGGGTGAGCGCCAGCAGCCCTCCACCCACCTGCGTCTTGCAGAAAACGCATCAGCTGTGCCATCTAAAGGATGCAACATGACAAACCCAAACTTACCATGTGCTGGCTGTTATTGTCCTGGGCTTGCCCACCATTATCATGGAAGCAACACCGAGCAGGCCATACTAGTTCTGACAGACAGACAGACAGACAGGCAGAAAAGGCAGACAAGCAGCAGCAGCTGCTTCAGTCAAGCAGACATAGGAAAACACCCTGAACTATCCATGAAACCTCGCGAACGCGGCTAAACACAGCCCCGACTGTTTGCTACCCATGGCCTGTCAGTGGCACACCTGGGGAGCATCAGCCGCAGCAGTACTGCCACGTTTGGCGGTTTTGCCTTTCTGAGTGCGTTTCTCGCCGACAGAGGGGGCGGCAGGCGTGATGTTATCGACGGCGGTGTTCTCTGCGTCGACGTCCATTGTGCTACCGTCGCCTGCCGCTGGAGATGCCTGCCTCCTGCTTCGTGGCATGACCCTGCACAAGCACACCCCATGAGGTAACTGCTTCATTCTGGTTAAGGTGCAAATTCATGGACAGCGTGCCAGTGTTTCGCCAGGCAGAGTGATTTTTTGGTCCAGACTCCTGTAAATACACGAATTCTGGGGACAGAACTGGGGGTCCGACCCCGTTGTGGCAAAACACTGCAGTCGGGTCTGCCACTAAGAAAGACCCCCTCGGCGTGGTCACATGCGCATGCATATAAGGCCTCTGATTCACTTGTTGCGCTCGGAGTGTTGCCGTTGTCGACGAGGAGAGTTGTAAGAAGCACCATCGTGAATGCCTGCTGTCTAGTAAGGATGGGCGGCGCAACTGATGTATCGTGTTACAACACTACCGCATCCACATGGACATAGGCAACTCCAAGAACTACGTAGGCAAGGCAATTACAATCCGGCATCTTGATACTCCAGTTGTGCTTTGCATTGTGCTCGCATTGCAAGCGCACCTCTTTGGAGCCGGCTGAGTGACGTCGACCTCAACGAGGTTGGGCTGGGCGTCGGTTGCTATGGCGGCATCATCGGCATCATCAGCGGCGTCGGTGGCCACGCGTGCCTGACTCATGATACGCAGCACAATGTCGCGCGCCACTGCGACGTCCTGCGGCTCGATGCGCTTGGAGAAACGCAGCTTGGAGTGTGCCGTCGCCAGGCGGATGATAGTCTCTAGCGCACGCGGAGTGACGGGGATTGGACTGCACAAAGCGTCACGCACAATCAGCAAAAAAGGGCACATCAGGTCCTGAAATTTGTGGCTTGCGCACCTGCCACACGCATGGATTTGCGGCCCCGCAGCTACGACGAGAAGAGAAGGCCATGAGAGGGTCAGGAGAAGCACGTCATCAGATGTCGACACCGAACACAGAGGGGGGGGTGCGTAAAGTGTGGACGGTGCATGTCACAGAGTTTTGTGGCCTGAGTTGCCACCATCAGTGCTTTTGCCAAATTGCAGTTTCAATACCCACTCCTGTCCGGAACCAAATTTCAGGCATCTGAACCCGCAGATCACACGGTCTGGTGATGCGCTGGCCACCAATCTCGCGCTCTTGGAGTGCCGAGCCTGTGAGTGGGCGTGAAAGGAGAGCGGGGGCACACCGGTCGCGAGGGTCCATGAGGCCGGTGGCGGCAGCCTGGCGGATCTCGACGTAGAAGTGTGAGATCTCCTCAAAGGCCTCTTGGGTCAGCTCCTGCTTGGCAAACTTGCTCTTGGCGTAGTGGATGTACTTGCGCAGGAAGGGCACAGACAGGATGCGGGTCTCCGCTCCCAGGCTGCCGTGCAGAGCCTCATTGTGCTTCACATACTGAGGGGGAGCGGTGCCATCCTCCTCATCCTCCTCCAGCCTGCGCAAGTGCACTCCAAATCAGCATCAGTGACAAACCCCCCCCCCTTTCGGCAAACGTTCGTTCACGTTTGAACGCGGGTTTGGTGCTCCATTACGAGCACCTACAAATAGGAAACCCAGACATGCATCTCCAAGGCAAGTTTGAAAACAACGCAAAAAGAGGCAGCAACGATGTCTGCACGCGGGCAAGGCG
This sequence comes from Nuphar pumila, assembly GCF_984573655.1. NCBI lineage: Eukaryota > Viridiplantae > Streptophyta > Magnoliopsida > Nymphaeales > Nymphaeaceae > Nuphar > Nuphar pumila. The sequence goes on along the minus strand of NW_028323290.1, from coordinate 62,716 downwards.
TCGAGGTGTCAAAGATGTCAGTGACATCATCACAGAAGCGATTGGATGATAGAACGGTGTTGAGAGCAGGGCTGTAGGGCAGTAGAGAGAGGAGCGTGACGCACATCTCCTCGGTGGCGACGGGCGCGAGTGTCCCGTCATCGCCCACGCGGCGGTAGCGGTGCTGGCCGAGCACGTGCTTGGCGACCACGGAGTCGATGCGTTCGTCGGTGAGGTCGCGGACGACAAAGAGCAGATCGAAGCGCGAGAGCAGAGAGTCGGGGAGGTTGATGTTGCGCGTGAGAGAGATAGAGTCGTCGATGGTGCCGTAGATAGGGTTGGCAGCGGCGACGATGGAGACGCGCGCGTTGAGAGAGGTCTGCACGCCGGCTTTTGCGATCGTGACGGTCTGCTGTTCCATGACTTCGTGGATGGCGACGCGGTCAACGTCGTTCATCTTGTCAAACTCGTCCACGCACACGATGCCACGGTCCGCAAGCACAACGGCACCAGCTTCCAGCCGCCTCTCTCCTGCACACAACTCGCAATTGTATTTGGCATCACCTTTTGAGTCGCACGCATATAGAGCTGCCGAGGTCGATATAATGGCAGCAGTCCTGTTCACGCTGCGTTGTCGCCATCAATTCAGCAGCAACCGGGGATGGCCAGCCCCTACAGGTCCCTTTGAGATGTAGAATCTAGAGGTACAGAAAGGTCGGGCCTCGTTGATTCTACCAAAAAACAGAGGCTTGGGTTTATGAAGTGTACGTTTTGTTTCACTTATACTTCCGCGGGGCATTTCGACACCCAAACATGTTATGCTGTCGTGTTCATGCGCGATATTGTAGGAGAGCAGGTTGTATTATGCGAAGGGTCTGCCGCCTGACACAAATGCATCGCGCTTGGTCCCAATCTTCATTGCTTCTCATGTCTCCAGCATATCGACAAGACACCGAGTACACACAAACTAGGTGAGCAGGACTGCGAGATGGGAGGCGGGAGTGGCACAGGAACAGCGGAGCAAGCACGCCATCTGCTGCAAATAAGAGGTGATATGCACAGCACATCGAGTGCATCAGCACGGTCTCTGTTTTCAAGCCGACAAAGAACAGCTAGCAGTGGTTTAAAGTGGCTCTAAGCACCAGTCCTGTGGGTGGGGCTAAGTCACATTGGGCTTCAGCAGTTGTGAGATGATGATGTTTACAACCTGCTCGACGCAGATATCCTGACCAAAGACACCGCCGAGTATGGCGCGCTCTATACAGTCTGATTTGCGCGTTCGCAGCCGCAAGCAGTTGCAGCGCGTGGAGGCGCACCGGTCTCTGAGTCATGAGTGATGGCAGCGGTCAGACCGACCCCGGTGGAGCCTCGGCCGTTTGTCGACACAGCAAGGGGAGCCACATTCATGACGGCACGCAGAAGCTGCGACTTGGCGACACCCGGGTCACCGACCAGCAAGCAGTTGATGTCTCCGCGCAGATGCGTCTTGTTGATGAGATTCTTCTCCTGCCCGCCCACAAGCAGCAGCACGAGCGACTGCATGTGCACATCAGACATCTGAGCACAGCGACATACCGTACATTTGAGTAAACGTTTTAGGAGCGTGACACCCACTTGTAATAAATCTATACTGCCAAGACCAGAAAATTGAACATATTTTCTCGATGTTACCTTCGCTGCGAGTCAAAAAGCGTGATCGGACCGACCAAATGTTGATATTGTGGCAACACGCTAATGCAGCAGAGCGTCCAGCTTGTCCGTTGGGGCGGGGGGGGGGGGGGCGAGCACCTTCTTGATCCAGTCATGGCCGTAGATGGACGGCGCCATCGACATTCCAAGAGTTTCCAGCACGTTTGGCTGGCTGGCAAGGTCCTTCATCTCCCGGAGGTCTTCTGCAGTGATGTCAGCAGCGGCCTGGACGCTCTTGGAGAGCTGTTGGACCGAGTTGCCGATGACGATGCTGCGGAAGACCCCTGTCATGTTGGAGGTGTTCCTCCCTCCCACTGGCTTGTACACCCCTGTGATCATTACTCGGTCGCCGGGCTTGCAGGCGTCCACCAGATCACCTTCGAGAATGAACTCTGCACGTGCGAGTCGTCAGTGTCAGTGCTTCGCCAGGCAGTTTGCTTTTCGGGTCTGCATCCCTGAAAATGCGTGATTATCCGGGGCAGAAACGGGGGTTGAACCCCATTCTGGCAAAGCACTGCGAGTATTGTGCTTGGCTGGCTCGAGACGGTCGACTAAGTCATGCTGGGACAAGGGGAAGCTGACCCTTGTTGGCACTGCTGGAACATTGGATCCATGATGCAGGGGGATTCTGTGGGGAGTGGCTTATGACGTTGTTCAGATTCACTTCAATGCAGAGTCAGATTTATTGGGAAACGATCCAGGCCACCTATAGTACCACATCGCCCAAGACACGACGGGTGACGACGAGTATGGAGGCTAACAGGAGAAGGGTGAACTTCAGCAATACTGGATCATGGTGCGATATAGGATCACTCTCTGCCGCAGCTGGCAAAAGGTTGTCCAGCGTCCACTCTGCACGCATTGTGCCAAGCGTTTCACTAGACCCTGCGGCATGCAAGGGATGCAGCGCAAGGCAGGGGGTGCCTGCTGGAGGGTGCCTTACCTGCAGATCGAGGGAGTTGTCCAGGTGGGGCAGTCTCCGGAAGCTCTTGGAGCGTGACACGTTGGTTGTCGATGAACTTGCAGAGGCCCACCTCTGTCGTTAGCAGGTTTGCACTTTCATCCACTGTGGGCATGGCGTTGGTTCTGGAGGGCATTGTCCCAAAGTCGCATTCGTCATGGTACTCCCTTGTCGTGAATTTCTTCGTGGCCTCGCAGTAGTGCACAGACTTAACGATCTTAGGATGGACGAGGGACAGCTTCGTGACGATTCCCACAATGCAGACCATCTGATTGAGGAACGTAGAGAGGAGCTTCCGTGGAGACACCTTGTGGACTCCCAGCTCGCCAATGAATCCAACAGTCAAGTCCTGCAAGCCCGAACCACGTGAACCACCACAGAAGATGAAATTCGACAGATTGGATAGTGCATTGTTACGGATGTGAAGCGCGGCAAGTATCTCGAGTCACTGCTGTGTACCTTGGGTTCAACCTGAACTCAAGACAGACATGCGGGAATGTAAATGGCACGAGGTTGCTGCGATTGAAACGCACATCTATAGCGGTTTGGTGTTTCTGTCCGAACTGTCCACCATCCAGGTTTTTGGCAGTTTCCCTGAGCGCATCTTCGAACGGTCGGAAACATTCACAGGGGTCTGTCAATAGCCGCTTGTGCAGGTCCGCATCGAACGCCTGCAAATCGTGCACATCGACAAGAAGCCTGAGATTGCGTCCATCTCCTTTCGGTCCTTCTTCAAACAGAGGCTCGATGCGCTCGCGATATGGCTCGACCTTTCCTGGCTGATGCTCCAGGAAGTCACCAAAGCGCCTCTTGAGCTCCATGAAGGACTCACTCACAGAATTTGAGCCGAAGGCATCCATTGTGATGAAATTGAATGCGTGTGTCGAATCGACGAGCGTTAGCGCAGAGTGTCCTGCTGCAGTGCCGCGTTGGGTGTGCAGGTAAGCTGAGAGGTCCAAGCGTTAGAACCAACCGGCCCAATGGAAACAGCTGAGTATGAGATAAGCTCACAGATGGCAAGCGTGACTGCGCGAGTCGTGGCGATGCTCCCAATCACACGAAGGTTTGGTCTCGTCAGAGTCGAACTTGAACGGCACCACAAACTTGCGTTCCTTGATACTCTGGCCGATCATGCAAAGCAGGGGGCGAACTTCAATTAGGAAGCCGGTGAAACATCATTATGACGAGCTTGTAATGGCAAATCTGTGACACGCCACTGCCATGACGGATAAATCAAACTTGATTCAAATTTTGAATTCGTTGAACACGCACGACTCAGTGTCGCGGGAATGTCGCGGGAAGCAGTAACTCGTGAACATCCCTGCAAACATGGCCAGGAAAGAATAGTGCCGGTAACGCAAAGCAAGCAATTCTGGTAAAAACCTGGAATGATTTGTACATGATCTTGTGAATGTCGAGCAGCTGCATACCTTTTTCTTACACAAGCGCACACAGCAACGTTTCCGTGGTGACTTCTTCCTTAACGCTTATTGGTGCTTCAGAGTTTTCAAAGGTTTGTCAGAAGGCTTTGAAGTCCTCCTACATTTTACATTGAAGAATTTGTCTCCACGTTCATTAGGTCGAACCCTGAGATGTCGTTTGATTGGGTCACATGCATCGACGAAGGGCGACCTATCAACGACCGGCCTCTATCTGAACTGTTCAACCAGTGTATGCTTATCCACGGGCATCAGAGTGAGCTACCCAGTTCCCAGGTAGAGGTGCAGCGAATGCTCGACTGGGCACTCGAGGCGCTGCGCCGTGCCGATACTGTGGCAGACACGACTGGTTTGTTTTCTGACAATGAAGACAAGGATGACATTGCCACCTCCAATCTCAGGTAAGTCCGGAATTCAGTTGCTCGCCATATATCTGGATCCAAACGGGCCAGCTCGTCTCGCGGAGTTTTGTGGAATTGTGTCGTGACACAGGCCACCAGGAGCGTCTGACGTGGGTTCTTGTTCCAGGTATCTTCTTATACCTTACCTGTCGGCGGAGCTGATGGCACAAACTCGAGAAAGGGAACCTCGGCCCCGGCTGATTGCCCTATCTCTAGCCTGTCGACAGTACAACCAGTTTCTCAAACGCTGCCGCGACTACGACATCATGGACGACACCAGTCGCACTGCATTCGATCGTCTGGAAGCTGGTGAACAAGTAGACCCTCGCATTGCCCGGATAGAGAAGATTGAACGCAAAAGACGAGAAATGCAAGTCGAGGCACAGATACAGCAGCGTTTGGAGGAGCAGCGTCTCTCAGCCGAACGCGGACAGGATGCAGATAACGCTTCCGCTTCAGGTGCGCAGTTTGTTTTGGGAGTTTGTGATCTCGCTGTGCGTGGGCGAGGAGAGGTGGCGTTCCTCCGGGAACAAACACCGGAACACGACTGCTCGGGGTATGTCAGAGATTGTCCAGCCTGTGCATTCTGTGTGCCCGAAGATCATGTCAGCCTTGTATTGAGGCTGGCACTGATATTTTTCACAGGGGCAAATGTGTTTTAAGCCATTCACCGGTCATACGACAGCTGACATGCCTTCCAAGGAGTGCAAAGAAACATGACATTTTCGTGCATGATCTGTGGGACGGGATGAGTGGCGTCCCTGAAATTGCTGTCGTAGATTTATTTGCACTGGCGCTCTGAAACCATCTGGCAGGGAATTTTTCAGCAGTTGGAGAGCCAGACATATGTGCCATTGAACTGATGTGGACACCCCCAGAACTAGAGGAGCGAGTTCGGCTGCGATTTGCTGAGGCATTTTTGTCCATCCTTGGCCTGAACGTCTGCAGGCGCTTGCGATGAAGATGGCGAGCGTGAGCTGTGGATGATGAAGCTGGAGCACGCATGCATTCGGAGTATCGACCAGGTGAGGTGCCTGCTACAGGAGCACGAGATACTACACATGATGCTGAAGCGCCGAGATGAGGACCCGGACGAGGCTACCCTGGATCTTGAACGTACGATGTTTTTGTGCCTTTCGTGCATGTCAGGTGTAGCAACGCAAAAGCAAAGCGGGATGGTGAGCAAGCTACATTCCATTTGCCCTGGCAGTTTGTTCCAGGCATCCTCATTGAACGCTATCTGAGTCTTTGCTTGTAGCCAGGGGCCATACAGGTAACCCTTGCTACCTTGGACGCCAGTGTATTGCAGCGTTTTGGACACACATGCCACGTATTTTGATTTTAGACGGCTGCGCGAGCTTCTTTCTTGTTCGATGTATGAATGGCGCGCATAGTGCCTGTTCACTGAGGATTGATCACATATCCAGCTTATTGCTTGGGGGGATACTTGGGTCTCATGATGTCTGCTTGAGGGTGTGATTGGTGGGTACAACACTTAGGGCGACTGTTGGTCCGGCGATGCAAAATCAAATGTTACTATTGCCAAATGCCTGTGTTTGCAAACAGCCGTCATTGATGAAGTGCTTGTGGGTCTAGAATGTCAGTATGTATACATACACCGTACATGAAGACAGCATAACCACGTTCATGTAAACAGTGGCAGCACCGATTGCAGAAGACGATTGTGCAGGTAGTAACGCAAGGAAGTTGGCCATTGCCGCGTTGCAAGATTGAAATCCATGCACCTTGTTACCTGTCAAAACAATCTGTGAAAAGGAATGCATCTGTAGGCCAAGCACAGGCGGAGGCAGAGAAGCAGAAAGAGGTCATGAAGACAAAGCTGTTACACATTGCAGCAGAGGTTGGCAGCGCTCGCAATCGGCAGCAGGCGGCTGCAGAGGTTTTCAGGCCTTCACACATACTGCCGACTTACTCTGTTGAGCAGGCCGGCATGATCGAACTCAGAGAGGTGTGTTTCTACGCCTGGAGTGCTCACTTGCTCCACGGCATGCAATGTGCACTTGCTTTGTCGTCAAGGTTCTTAGCATTTGGTAAGTGCACTGAGACGACTTCGAGGTGTGCAACGACAGCCGTCTCCGAGGCCCATCTGGTTGCAACCTTTACAAGACTTGCGTGATGTATTATCGGGCCACCTTGTGTTTGGGTGATGCACCCATCTCAAAAATTGCCTTGTGAGTGCAAGGCTGGTGTTCTGTGTGAGCCTGAGCTGTAGCATTTGGCTTCCATGCTACATTTTATTTAAATTTAAATTTAAAATTTTTTCGCACTATTATCAGGACGGTGCTGCAAAAGGCGCCCTTCCGTGCCAGTTCACGCGTTTCACTGAGCACATGACTCCAATGAGGTGTGTTTGATGCCATCTACACGCAGTGCTCGGCCTCACCCTTGGTGAGGGTACTGCAGGCTCAGGAGCGTGAAGCGCGTTCAAAGGCTGCAGAGGCGGCAGAGTTGACACGCATCGCTGAAACGGATGCTGACACCCTCGATGAGGAGGAGGTCCAGAAGCAACGCGCCTGGGATGACTGGAAAGACGACCACCCTACAGGATACGGCAACAGTAAACTGCGGCCTTGCGCTCTTTGAGTAGCACTCGTGAGAAGATGGGCTGCTGCAACTTGCACTGCTTTCCAGTGCAGCCAGCTGGCACAGAGAGCCTGATGCCACTGGACTTTGTCCTTGCTCTCAAATTCAACTTGCACTCCCAACAAGTGGGAGACATTGCCAGTTTTGTTTGGCGCCAGATTCACATGAGGGTTGGCCCTTGATCGTTGCTGTGGCGAGTCGATTTTTGTTGATTTGTGCACAAACACAAATACCGCGGAACGCATGCTCAAGCAGCGCTGTGCTTACCACTTTAAGTGTGCAAGACACAGGGTCACAAACTACGTTGGTCATGATATTTGTCAAGTACCTGTGAATATTTGAATATGTCTCAAGCAAGTACAACACGCGTCAATGCTCAAAAGAGCTGCATACATGGAAATCCCAGCCCACATGGGTGCTGCTAGAATTAGATTAAAATGCTACACCATCCCATCACGAGGCATTGTTGTCACTGTCCACGTCACTGCTGCTTTCTGCCAAGCCAAACACCTTGGCGCGCTTTTGCGCGAGTTCACTCCTTTGTTCAAGCTGGCGTTTCCGCTCTTGTAATACCTTGGAAGCTTGATTGATACCTGTGGTCACCGAGGCATTCACATCGGCTGCTGCACGCTTGACATACTCAACTGCCTTTTCCTGGATCTCCTGCAGCCATCAGTACGACATCAGCCTATGTGGAACTCCCGCAAGTCGAGCAGCGCTCATACACATGATACACATGATAATAACACGATGAACATGAACATGATCTGACGAATGTGCTGTCTTGGTTGCTTGTTGACTATTTCCTGCCGTTGTCTAGGTGATGTAATGATAATAAAACACGAGTGCGACAACGTAGGCCACGATGGTAGTGTTCATCACTAACTGAAGGCACTGTGGAACTACCAGACGTGAATTATGCTGGTACTGTAACTGTCTGTGCCTCAGTGAGGACACTCAACTCTGTCCAAAGAAACGAAAGCACCTGTAGGTCCACAGTTATGCATTCCTGTTCAGTTGTTCAACCAACAATGCTCTGATCGTCCAACAATGTTCAAGAACTTCCCGTCCCTCCTTGCCACACCTTGCAAGCCCATCAATGACTACATTGCTCGCTCAGCACTAGATTGCCAACTCAACCAGACGTAGGCAACGAGATCCCATGCTTGCCTCAATGCCCCCGATGGAGCACACCGAAGCTGGTGCACCTATCTCATACACCACCATTTGCTCGAAGTGCAACTCGAAGATGCGTCCTCGTACCTGCGCCTCCTCCTCTCTGAGCTGTTTTTTCTCCAAGTTCTCCTGAACTTTGTTGAAAGCCTTCTGGTCGTCGCGCTCCTTCTGCGTAGCCTTCCATTGCGCTGCTTCTTCCATGGCTTGCACATCGCGGAGGCGATGTCCGGACAAATCTCGGCAGTCACCAGTATTATCTGTGATGCCACCTTTCCGACCCAACGCCCTCAGTTGATTCCCATAACCTCCTTTTCCGCCTCGCAAGGACAGACAAACGTGCAAGAGGTTGCCCTCCCCTACATCGGCGACGATGTCATCACGTCCATACGTGCGCACCCCATCATGCAGATAGATGCAGGGTGGAAGTTGAAACCGGTCCTGCAGCATGCAACGCTCGTAACGAACAACATGGTCGCTGTGCACAAGCAGGGAGTAGTGAGCGACAAAGAAAATGCAGAGGTGAGTTGGAAGGTACCTGTAAGGACAAAGCGAATTCTCGCGCTGTGCAATGCGATGCGCAATTAATTGCATAGGATGCGCCACCTGGCAACCTTGCAAGCACCTGCATTGTCCCAGCGTCCATGCTAATTATATGCGAGGTGTAGCAATACTCAACTTGTGGGGACACTGTAACCACTGAACACGGTTGCCTGATGCAACCGCAATGTACTCAAAACGGAATGCTTTGTGCACGGAAGAAACACTCGCAAATGCATACTGCGACTCATCTAGCACTGCACTGACGATAAAATAAGGGCACCTCGGTAGGAGATTTTCATGTAAGCACACTGGTTCGAGATAGGTTCAGATAGCCAGATAGACCGAACATGGTGACTGCGCTCCCGAGTAGGATGTTCTGACACCTCACATGTTACATGTAGAAAGGAAGCGTGAAAGGATAGGTATATAGCTCATCAGTCAGGGTGAGTTACGTCTGTCAGGACACCCTGCCACCAGATAATGTGCTCACGTGTGGCTTCTCCAAGAGCGTCGGACTTAGGCAGACATGTCTCCGATACACATACAATACTTTACTAAGTTGTACTTAACGTGTGTAGTTGCATGCCCATGCATGCAGATACCCTGACACTTCACAAAGACAGTCTGTATAACCTCCATGTAATCAATGCCCATGTGAGCGTGCTGCTAAGCATCCCAAACGAGGACCCTTCAATGGCAGCTGTCGTTGTTACCAAGATCATCCACTGAGAATTGCCTCTAATAGTCAGGCTCAAACGAGGCTTTCATAGATGTACACAGGCAAACATGTGGGCTTGCTGCAGCAGCAACCTCAGTAGTCATATGTGACTTCGTGCAACTCCAAAGGCTCCCCTAAATCCTGGGCAGCGTCTTGATTCATCCTGCGCACAGCAGCACGAACCAAGTCATTCATGGCACTTGGACCTGCAGTCCAGACGCCGATGACATCGCTGGCAAGGCCAGTGCGCTGCAAAATGGATGCCAGCAAAGCTGGAATATCCGGCCTCCCCATTGCTATTTCTTGCGAGACAGGTGCCCTGCCAGCTAGACCAACGGCAACATCACCAACATTGCCGATGCAGATCTCGATTTTTTCCGGGACATAGCAAAGCTCAGTGGCATGTTTGCACGGTTCATGTTTCAATAGACTCATTTCCAAGAGCGAAACTTCGGCTGACTCAGCTCGGCTGGCTGGACTAAACGGCAAGTCGCTGGCGCCTGCAGCGATCGCTCCATGATTGCTGAAGGTGCAGTACAGCCGCCTCGAGCGAGTATTTTGCCGGAATCGCTGTATGAAAGGCCAGGGAGCGATGATGATCATGGGTACGAGGACGCATGCTGCAGCCATGAACAGCACAGTGAGGTAGTCGGGGTGGAGTGCTTCGTAGCCATGCCGCTTGATGTAGCTGTACCACGAGTCATCCAGCACCTGCAAGCAAGAAAAATATCAAGCTGGAGAGATATGCGCTATAGACTTTTCAGCCTGAGCCACTCTGATCTGCTCATGTATGTAACAATTCAGTAGCAGCAGACTAGATTGCATCGCCATGCATGAATTGGTTGTGCATGAACTGTTCCTACCTTGACCAGAAATGTGCAAGCAATAATCAGAATCTTGCAATGGACCAATATGGCGTTTTGAACGCTCACAGACAGTTTGCCTGGCTGCAAGTACGCGGTCTAGACGCCAATCGACCATGTTTCTTGTGTGAGAACGTCACTTTCTCCATCTACATATGGGAGTTAGATCCAGAAAATGGCTACATATGGTACCTATGGGACGCCCCGAGCCCGGTCACGTAATGTCTCATGCGTGTTGTCTAGACTGCGGGATACAAAATCACCAACAAGTCATTGGCCAAGCTGCACACGCCTCGGCTCTTGCAGTGTATTTCATTCCCATGTAGGTTGGGAGTGGACAACGGTGACATCAAAATGCACGTCGGGACAGCTGCTTGAAGATAGGGCAGGCACACCAAAAGCCCAAAAGCCATCAAGTGCGGCACCACCCAAGCAGCCAGGAGCTGCATGCGGCCATGAAGCAAGCGCGGCACGCATTGTATCAGCCGCCGCTGCGAGTCCACAGCCGTCACGTATGACTCATGCGGGGAAAATGCTGACTCATCTCGGTGGCATGCCAGCCCTTCGCTCCCGAACACTCCAGGCTCCAGCGGACTCTTGCCCGTGTAATACACGTGCAGCTGCTGCCGGCCCTCGAGCGCAGCAGCGGGCGACAAGAGAGGGGCAATCATTTGAAGCTCTCCCAGAGACCGTGCGGAGAAGAATACATGCACAGCAGGCAAGTCGCTGAGCCCTTGGCTGCACTCGAGGCTCATGCGGCGAAGCATCGAGAGCACGCCAGCAAGGCCCGAGCCGCCGGCGAAGACGACTATCTGAGAGAATCTGGACAGCTCCAAGGGGCTCGCAGATTGGCCGCCGAACGGACCCTGCACACGCGCCTTCAGGACGCTTGTCTCTTGCGCCGCGGCTGCGAGGGCACGCGTCCAATGGCTGAACACCTTGCACTGCAGCATGATGTGAGACGCCCATGCGGCCTCTGCAGAGGTGGTTGTGATGGAAAACGGGTGGCACTCCAGTGCGGCCAGCCGAGGGATGCAAACCCAGACGTGAGCGCCGTCCTCGTAAGCAGTCCTCTCCTGCGCACTTCCGCCCCTTGACTTGCCTCAAGCGGGAGCTCCTCGGACAGCAAGCAGCGTCGGCATGCACAAATCATGCACTCTTTTGCACAGCCAGTTACTACAGCTACCATCAGTTGTCAGTGGTCGTCACCATTGCTGAAAGAGATCCATATTTGCACGATATTTCCCAATGCGAGACTTCATACAGTTCCAGTGACCAAGTCGGCTGAAAAAAAGAGAGCCGCCCTTGGGAAATACTGAGGCAATCACAAGATGATGTTTGTGATGATACTGGCTGAGCTCGGCAGGGCTTGAAGCCCAGCTTGCTCGGCTATAACGCACCTCCACGGGAATGACCATCGTGACAAGTGTGCCGTCAGGGCTGACGCTGACTCCGGCATCAACAGTCGAGCTCATCTGAACTGCGCGAAACGTGGCATCTATCCCGTACATCGTCAACCCACCGATCCACGTCCACATGAAACCCCGCCAGTGAAGCAAGCCAAAGACAACGAAGGTCACGAAGCCCACAACATGCGAGAAGTAAAACACCTGCGTGCAAATCGTGCAGCATGACGGGTGAAGAACAAGTTCAAGTAAAAGTAGAATAAGGTAACGATGGCACTGCGCTTGTGTTCCAAATCCTTGTAACAAGCCTGTTGGTTCGCACCATCTCGTTCTCATAGCGGCAAACATACATAAATTCACCGACACAGATACATCTGTGTCATATATGACACAAAAACGTTTATGACGAAGATGTGCGCATATCTCCCTCTTCCACAGGATAGACTTGTAGGCCACCGGACCACAGTTCTGGGCAATGGTAAAGGGCCCCACATACTTGGGTGTCAGCTTTTTCCTTCTCTCACTCTTGGAACCTTTCATGCTTATTTGTCTCGTGGATACTAGAACATGCAGTCCAATCTCAAACTGTTTCTCTTGAACCTTCCTACTAAACAAAACCTTTTGGCGGTTCTGTGCCTCCTGCATGAGGATCTTAGCTCTCTTGACACGCTCTTCCCAGTTGGCAACAAACTTGAATGCCTCTGAGTTGTGCCTAGCAATAGGCAACATTGCAGGTGTCAATGGTTCCTGTCCATAGTCCATAAGGAATGGGGTGGTGCATGTTGAGCTATTAACTGTGTTGTTCATGGCAACTTCTGCCAATGGCAAGAGGTCATCCCAGTTAGAATGATCCGGGGAGACGTAAGCTCGTAAAACTTGTTCTGGTGTCCTGTTCATTCTCTCCGTCTGTCCATCGGTCCTTGGGTGGAACGCTGTGCTAATACTACGTTGCACTCCAAGCAGTTTCCTGACTTCTGACCAGAAATTGCTCACGAACTTGCTATCCCTGTCGGAGATGATTTCCAACGGTAGCCCGTGTTGAGCAAACACCCTATTGACAAACATTTGTGCCGTTCGGGTTGCTTTGTCACTCCGTTTGCATGGGCTAAGGATCACTCATTTTGTCAGCCTGTCCACCACAACTATGATGCTGTCATGGCCTGACTTTGTATGTGAGAGTTGCGTGATGAAGTCAATACTTATTGACGACCATCTTCTTTCCGGAATCTGTAGTGGAACCATTTTGCCACATGCCTTTGCTGTGGAGCTCTTGTTTCTCTGGCATGGCGGACATAACCTAACATAATTCTCGTTATCCGAGTCCATCTTAGGCCACCAAATCTGACGTACCAACTGTTGAGTACTCAGGACAAAGGTAAGCAGTCAGTTCCCAGTCTCTGGTATACGTGCCATGTCCAATATTAAGGAATTAAAACCAGATGGTATGGCAGTGTCCGAGTGGCTTAATACAACTCGTTCAAACCTAGTTGCCAGCGCACGTTAATGCTCTCACGTAGATACGTGTTGGCTATTCGAATTTCTCTGTATTCATCCTCGATTCCCCTCGCAACTAGGTTTGAACGAGTTGTATTAAGCCACTCGGACACTGCCATACCATTTGGTTTCAATTCCTTAATATTTGGACATGGCACGTACCCCAGAGACTGGGAGCTGACTGCTTACCTTTGTCCTGAGTTCCTCCAGGATTTTCCATCCTTGAAGCTGGGACAAGTAGATACTCTGCTCTATGTAGCTGATGACATCGAGGACAATCAAGCCCAAGATGAAGGGGCTCCCCAGGTCATTGACCCACAGCCTGATGCTGCAGATCCCATGCCTCAAGCTGCCCCAGCGTTTCAACCTCAGCAGAAGGATGAAACGAATTGAGCCTTCGAGACTCGAAGGGCCTCGTACGCCCAAGAGCAGAGTATCTACTTGTCCCAGCTTCAAGGATGAAAATTCCGGGAACTCAGGACAAAGGGAAGCAGTCAGCTCCCAGTCTCTGATATATGTGCCATGTCCAATATTAAGGAGTTGAAACCAGATGGTATGGCAGTGTCCGAGTGGCTAAATGCAACTCGTTCAAACCTAGTTGCGAGGGGAAGGATGAATACAGACAAGTTCAAATAGCCAGCACGTATCTACGTGAGAGCATTAACGTGCGCTGGCAACTAGCATACAGCTCGTTTAAAAAACGAGACATTCCCATTACTTGGCAAAACTTTGCCACCGAGTTATTAACAAGTTCTGATGGCAAGCAGCCAGCCGAGCTGGCTCGACTGATCTAAATTTGACAGATTTGTTTGGGACAACTCCAAAACAGCCAGCAGAAGCCTGTTGTTGTTCAAACAAATGTTAGACACGCTCGAGGAGCGGCTACCAGGAACCAAAGTTACCATGCCTTGTGGGTATGATTTATGCCATCAGTTCATGCTAAAAATGGTGGCCCATTGCCCTACCGAGATCAAAGTTGGATTGCAAAGCCACTATCAGAATTTAATCTCCACAAAAGAAACCGAAGATTTCACTGTGTTGCATGGCTCCATGCTGATTGCACTGACCAGTTCAATTCTTCCAATGCTTGCAATGCCACAACAAAGCCCCGAAAAAGGGACAATCAATGCTCTTGTCCGTTTGAATGTGACCATGACCATGTGGTGCCTTGCTGCAAGGGTGCCTCACCTTGTAGCATGCACGCCGAACAGCTGGGAGAGATAGGACTCCCAGTACGACAGCTGCAAGCCAGCCGATTTCACCGGCCAGGTTGATGACTTTCCCGCCTCCATTCCAACGGAACATCTGCGAAAGCAAGCTGCAACACAATGCATCTGTCAGTTGCATGCGCTGGACGGCTTGGAATAGGGCATCGAGAATGTTGACACCAGTACGTCAGATCTGGCGAGGGCGAGTCAAGCTGATACAAGCATGCTTGTGTTGAGGATAATATCGGTGGCCGGGAGGTTGCCAAAGTCCATATCAAACAGGTAAGGCTTACCATAAGCCTAGCTCCTCGGGCCACCATCATACTATGTGACTCGTCTGAATCTGATCTTGGTATGCGTGCCGTAACATTACACCAGTTTTGATTGAAGTAAGATGAATGTTTCGCAGCCGAACTGAGAACTACCAATATGTAAAGAGTCCAAGTGGGTGCGGCCGTGTTGCCAAGCGTGCATTGTCGTCAGCCTCTGGAGTTGTACGACGCAAAGCCCCGGACCGTGGATATCGATGCAGAGAGCCATATGTGTTGCAACCCCAATCCGCAACTTTCATCAAACGACCCGTGAGAATGCTGTGGCACAACCGATGCCGTGGAGCGTTGTGAGCAATGCGCACATGTGTAGCATCTAACCGTTCAAGCAGCCAGAGAAAAGGGGGGGCTATGGAATGCAGGAACGTACTCTCCTTCCATCAGGAACTTTAGGTTATACAGGAAGCCATGCAAGGTGATGCAGATGGTCACGTTTGCCCCAATCCAGCGATGCCACACGTTGGCACGCTCACACGATGCGCCGAGGAATGCCGCGATGAGGGAGTTGCGCGCAGCAGGGACAAAAACGAAGGGCGAGCTTATGCGAGCAAGCACACCGAATGCTAAGGCCACCCAGCCTACGTGGTACTGCGCGATCGTCTGTGGCTCTGGCATGCGCTCTAGCTGCCCGTACTGAAGCAGCAGGTCCTCTAATATGCCTAGACGGCGGTAGAACTGTGCTACGAAGTACGATACCTGCGTGGGAGTCTGCTTTTGAAAAATGGAAGGCTAGATTCTCCACAGCATGGGGTGGTAGTTCTTGGAGTTGCCACTGTCCATGAGGATGCTGGAGTGTTGTGGAAGATACATCACCGTGATGGCGTTGCACAGCTCCAAGTGGCACTATCGCCTGGTACTATAGCTATGCACATGCCGTAGTTGAACAAAGTGCTGTGCGTTGCGGTTTGACAGCGCGGAAATGATCTTTTGGATTGAAATGCAACAGGTGTATTGGCGCTGGAGTATGAGATGTGTCGGAGAGTCAGCGACCATGATATGGCGTTGACACCTCAACCATGCAGTATACATCTGGCAGGGTGTATGTATAAAGCCTTCTGCGCTATGGTGGGGTCCAGTGAGCAGCGTGACAGACTGAGAGCACGTGATTCGTACTAGCGCGCAAGTATGGCCAACCTCAAGATCGTGGCACAGGAGACGTGAACGTGTGCAGGCTCGTGGTGCCTCCTCGTCTAATCAAGGATCTACAGCCGACGAGACAAGCTCCGCAGTGAGACAAACTTTGGCAAGAGCAGTTGCGCACCTGCAGGACGATGAGCCAAGCATACAGCAGTGCCTCCGCAATGGTTACTCCTGGAAGCATGTGGATGCGAGCGGTGAGGAGTTTGTGAATCCTTCGTCGTGCCACACTTCCTGCGATGCCGTACAGCTCACTCAACCGGCCGGACATCAAGACACATACGTACATCTCCACTCATATTTGAATGGAAGCAGGAATATATGCGCTGGATCAGATTTGTGCCACATAACAGTGTCCGCATATGCCACCAGCACATTGTCTCCGTGACCATCCTTTCTGAGAAGACGTGTTGGAAATGCGTCCCAGGTCATTCCAAGAGCAAGACGCTCTTGGAACAAGACCGATGAACTACTCGTCATGTTCCTCGGTTGCAGTGAAGCTAGAACCCATTGCTAATTGCCGACGGCAGCAGGATTAAGCACCTGAGCAATGCCCACCTGCACTACATGCAGGCACACAATGCACACCCGACATCAGCGCTCCAGCATGATGACCTTGTCCCTCCTATTCATTTAGGCAACTGGATCCTCGTGGAACGTCGACCTGGTGTGGGCATTTTGTGAATGCAAGTTTGGCCGATCGTGTCAGCAATATCACAAATGAGGCGGACCTTGTGGCCAGGGGAACGATGGAGTTGAAGATGGAGGAGCCCAGCTCGCCACAGCCCCCATCCAAGCAAAAGGCAGCAACACAAACGTGAACATCCAAGTGGCGGAGCCCGAAATCATGAAGGTCTCGTTGAACTGCATTGTCATCGCCTGCACCATGGCAAACCAGCCGTCGAGCAAACTCACTTCTTATCCGTCTGCAGCTCAGCTCTGCAGGTTGACTGCTTGAGCTGCAATGAGTGGTTCATTTGCAAGGGGTGGACCATCCCTCTGCACAATTTCCATGAGGTGAGAGACTTATTGCGACTTCGCGGAAATGCCGTTCTTTATCTTGCAAGGTCGAGATCGCAGTCAGCTATATATCCATGAGATACTGACTACGACCTCTGTCTGTCTACGACGCTATCCCTATCTATCTCCGAGATACTGACTACGACCCTCGAGTGGCAACCCGAGACATGACATGTATGTGGTACACATGCTTCTCGTGGCCAAGTTCCCCCCCCCCCAGAGGGATTTCAGATTTGATTGGATTGAGGTATAGAAGATGGAGAGTCATTTGGCAGAAGGCACACAAGCAATGTATTCTGTCAGTCATGTCGTGCCGAGTGATGGTGATACACGTGGGGACTTCCCCCTTGCGCCCACGATCCGATGCACCACGGCCTCCTGCTGTGCGTTCGTTTGATAAAATGACAATCCTCGATGCAAGCATACAGAGCTGCTGTCCATTTTGAGTATATTTCAAGCGAAAGGGAAGGTCCTTGCTTGAGTGACAGACGACATGCATGTTCGCACCGTGCAAGCTGCAAAAGAGTGCGTCTCGCTCACAGCCAAAGTGCAATGGTAGAGAGGAGAGCATACTTTTGCAGAGCGCTTGCCCAAGCCATTGCCGATTTGAGGTATCCAGAAGACTGAGTACGCTGCTGCGCCCACAAGTGCGAAGAAGACGCCACTGCACCAGAACAGTGAGCGCATCCATGACCTGCATATCGACGTGTGGTGACTGGCCACCCATCACAAAAGTAAGCATCATCACCCATCGGGGTCAGATTTGGACAACGATTCCCATGATCCCCTTCCGGGAGGGGACTAAGGCTTGGTGCTGAAGACGGAACCCACCTGTCATCTACATATTGCTGACGCTGCTGTCCGAGCGATGGTGCGAGCTCGTCTATATGCGGCCATTCCACGTGGTGTGCTGAAGCATGCGAATCATGCTCAGCCATTACACTAGACAACGGGGACCCCTCGTCGTAGCCTGGACATAGGTAACCGCGCAGTCCCTCTTCCGCTGAGATCATCATCCATCATGGCCCTTCCACTTGTTGTTGCCAACGAGATTAGAGCATTCTTCCCCAAACTTGCGAACCCGATCATAAGGAGGAAAGCTCGACAAGGTTGCCACCCAAGCGTGGACGGGGCCAGATCTTGAAGCCTAGACTTTGTAAAACCCAAAAAAATTGGTGTCGTGATCTCCTGCCTCTCCACGTCGTCTGAAACACTCCGTGCAAAATGTGCCAATCCCATTGAGCGCCTTTCAAACGGATGTGTCCTCGCAACTCATGTTAAGTCATCAAATTTCAGCATGCCGTTGGCTTTGTCATCATGCGTGCAGCAGTGATTGTTTAATATAGCTCCAAGCCCTGCTGTTTATTGGCAAGTATGACCAGATCCAGCACGTGTACGACACACGTTGAGGATCAGTTACGAAGGGTTAGACGGGTACGCTCTTGCGCAGCAACAAAGCGTTCGCTTGTATGGGCCTTCCATAAAGCAATTGTATCGCACCTCTGTTCCCTGGATTCGCTTCTCTTCAGCTTACTCCGCCACATGCTTCGAATGTAGTGAGTACTGGACTGCATGACCCCCATTCTGATGGACACTCACCATCTTGCTTCGATAGAACCCATCATGTTCGTACTTCTCACAGCATAGGTCTACTTTTGTAACGTTGCTGAACTAAACGAGGTCTCAGCACGTGCTGGTCGTGTGAGTGTCCAGCTGCCTCGATACGAAATCAAGCATGCACAAACAATCCACACCATGGGACATCTGAGAGCATGAAGATGGTGACAATGCACAGACAGTCTGCACAGCTTGCGGTACTAGAGGAAATGAAGAGGCAGGACATGACCCAGCGTGGGCAATGGCATAGGACATCAAGACCATCAATGGTCTTGATGTGTCAGGCAAACTAAAGCACCAAAGTGTGGATATACAATCACAGCACATATAGCTGGTGTTCAATCCTGCCAACCAAACCAGCTGCGAATGGACATTCCAATTCAGGGAACGTGTCCACCCCTTGGGATACCGGAGTAAATTCGATTACACAGAGAAACAGAATCACCGGAGTAAATTGGACCGATGGATGGTCACGGTCACAACTGCCGAAAATTCATCCACTTTTTGATAGGGTTTAATGCTGTCACGCGTCACACAATAAAATTTTTTGTCCGACAAGTTGGACGAATAAGAAATTGTCACGCTGTCATGCTCGTGCAAATTTCCAAGGCCTACGGCCACCTGATAACCTGCCCCAGAACCCTGAGTGGACCGTACCCTGACCTACCCCTAGATAACAACGGTGCAAATTTGGCGAGGTACACCCTCCAGGTGTATACAGTGCCACTCGCAAAAGTTGAACTCATTGTTTCTTTCATGGTGCATTCTCGCGTTCCACCCGACTCGTCTGGGGGTGCCCTTAGGCAGGGTAGTATTTGTTTCAAGAAATCAGCGAACTGACCGCCGATGAAAGGGTCGAGCGTGACTTGATGACCGCTGACCAGCACCTCCCAAGGAAGGGGTCAATGGCAGCAGCACCCGCTGGCCAACAAGCCTAAGCCAAAGAGCAAGTGGGGCTGACGGTTGATGGCGCCTTGTGAACGCATTGCACTCCATGTGAACGCTTGGAACCTTGTTGCTAGTGAATTAAGAGGATTGTGAATGGTTGGTAGTAAGACGAAGACGTTGCCGTGTGTACGATGCACCTTGCTGATCGTGAATGCTTGGTGGTAACGATGACGTTATTGGGCCGATTACCGTGCAATATACCCCCCAGAAAGTTTCGCCTGCGGCGCTTGTTCAACAAGTTGGACGAATAAGGAATGTCACGCTGTCACATTCTCAGAATTTCATCCATCGGTCTAATTTACTCCGGTAGGGCTTTGTCCTCGTCCGAGGAACTGTGCATCGTTACTTGGCAACAGCGTGTGCACAGGTGCTACAAGTATGTCATCATAGGGCGCAGAGACAAGGATTACGAACAGTCACACAATAATCAGTAGCAATGCAACCTGCAGGGCCACCGCAGGGCCCGTGCACATGATAATGTCATGTATCATGCAACCAACACCTCGCGGCGAGTAGGTGATTCAAATATGGTGGTCGACCATGTCCTTGGGGCATGATGCGCGTTGCACTGACATGCGGCGCACAGAGGAGTGATTATACAAGAACAAAACGTGTATGCCCCCAATCTCCAGTAAACTGAGATGAGGGACTTTGATCTTGCAGCCCTTGCTCACTTCCATGTTGTTAACGATGATGCTCTGGCGCCCCAAGTTGCGCAGCACGTAGCCCACGTCAAGGTCAAGCTCCAAAACGCATTGAATTCGCGAGAGCTTTGTTGATGGTCCCTCGAGAGTCAGATCCACATCCACCTACAGCGCATTTCCTCGTCACTCGTCCTATACCTGACTTGTTGCGCGACTTTACAACCCCCAAACTCACCAAACTACTGTTGAGAGTTGGCGAGGTCAAGACCTGAGATCCGTGGTCTTTCATGGCCAAACCGTCATGGCTTTGTGCACGTTAATTATCCAGTCACAATGCATTCTAGAAATAGGATGGGAAACCAAACTAGCCTAGCCTGTACAACTTGTGACGCATAAGACTAGATGCAGCACATGTGAGAGCAGCAGCATGCACGACAGGCACCAGATTCAGACTGGAATTGCGGCCAAACGATACAACTTTGCGTCCACCTTGTGTGACAAACACAAAGCACTTTGACAACATGATTTGCTGAGACGCTTGCTCCTAGAAAAATGCAATAGCTCGCAACGCACAGCGCACAATTAGAGCAATGTGTGCGAGGGGATTGTGATGCCACTCTGAATGGGGTCCGGAGCGAGACCACAGGATCGTGCAAGAAACTCACCTCACCCTTGCTCTTGCTCCTGCGGCCGATGATGACCATCGTTTGATGGAGGTAGAAGCGAGTGTGGCGCCCACACAGCACAGCGCAAGCCTCGTGCGCATCCATATCCCTGGCCGCTGCACTGGATGCCACTCGCTCCAAGTCAGCCAGGCCTGCCATGTTGCTCGACATCATCTGCACATCTGAGCGTCGTCAGGACTGCAGCGTACAGTTGCAAATGCGCCATGTTCAACATGTCTGAGGAGCACATGTCCTGGCCGCATCACGTTTGACATCTGTATGTCAGCTGCTTGCTAATGCGGACATGCTACCACCATGTGGTGTACAACCCTGCTCCACAATTTTCACTTGGTGCAAACAGTTATGGACTTTCATCAATTTGATGTAGTCAGCAAATGATTGGTGGGCCAAAGGCTCTTCATGGCAATCACTCTGAGCTTTGCGTAAATATTGTGCAAGAGACGGGCCTTGCTCTTCATCGCTTTCATAACAACAGCGGTCATTTGTGAAATGATTTTTGCCATGGTGTGTAGGGCATTGTGTGTCCAAAACCAATATCGCCTGCTTCAATGCCACAAGCTGCTCAGCAACCATGCACATATGCTTCGCTCTGACAAAAAGCGTTACCTGAAAGGAGGAGTTGACTTTCATGGTTTTGGAGAGCCGTTCAATAAGGGATGACGATCCACCTGCTGTACCATTCTTGCCTCTGTTGCAATACCGCAGGACCTCCTCCTCCGCATCGGAAAAGCATGGCATCCTGGATGCTGCGCCCTTTGACGACATCATCACAGACTTTGATGGCCCTTCCAACTTTATTTGCGCCTTTGGGCTCGTGACACCCTCAATCTTATGTGCTTTCGGACTGGTGACACCCTCTTTACCAGGTGACTTGTGCTCCTTTGATGGTGACGGCAGAGGCGCGTCGCTTCGCTCAGCTGCAGGATTCCTGACAGGATTTGTGTCCACGGCAGCATCCTTGCCTTGATCGCTGCCTCGAGGCACTTGAGGATCTAACTCGTGGAGCACTTGGTGCTGAGCGACTTTCATCGCCCCTGCCAAGTCTATCAGGTGAGACAGCATGGACATATACACGCGGCCGTAAAAGGTTTTCAATTCCCTTACATGCTTGAGGCGCCGTTTTAGAATATCCTCGTGCGATAGCTGCTCTGGTGGTTCAGGCAGTGGTCGCAGGTCGATGGGTGTTGCTTCTTCCTGGTCAGCTTGTGCTCGGGCCATCGCCCTTGTCGTCTTGCCAGGCCGCTGCGCTCTGTCCTCGAAGTTCTGATGGTCTGTAAATGACAAACGATGCTGAGCGGTCAAGGCCAACACGGTCGAGTGGAGTTCATCGCAGTCGTTCATCGCCAGTGGAAGACCTGAATATTTCACATGCTTGAGCTTCTGGCTCGGCTTCTCGACAGGCTTTGAAGTTCGATCTGCTTTACGTTTTTGCCCCATCCCTGCGAATTGCCAAATGACCTACGACCTGGATGTGCAACCTGATGTTGTCATTGCACCCTGCAAAGCTGCCCGAGCAAAGCCGAATCGCCAACATCAAGCCACATAGCCAACAGACAACTCAAGTGGTAGCAAGCCTTGTCAGGCGTGGCAGTGCCATTCGGTAGACGTCGAGTGTCGACAGGAGAATGATGAGGTGACAACAATTCGAAGGTGGAGCCATCACTGGCGGGAGTCTCGTCCACCGCGGGAACTCAAAACGCATGAAGCAGAAAA
Source organism: Nuphar pumila (assembly GCF_984573655.1). Lineage (NCBI taxonomy): Eukaryota > Viridiplantae > Streptophyta > Magnoliopsida > Nymphaeales > Nymphaeaceae > Nuphar > Nuphar pumila. The sequence continues at coordinate 40,144 of NW_028323290.1, read as the reverse complement.
CGCCATGCATGACAACGGAGGGGTGATTTTCAGAAAACCCCTTCCCATACACATGTGTCCTGATAATGCGAACCCTGGGAATATTAATGGCCCCGGAATAATGGTTTCTGGAGGCAAGTCAAGCGATGGTGTTCGAGCTGCGACCGATGTCAGCGCTTCTCTTCTCCAGGAGGAACAGGATTTTTTCCTGCCATTTTGCGACGCGACTTTAACCATGCAGAGTTTGCGACCTCCGTTCTGCGGGAGCCATCGGTATCAGTATCCTCGCAAACCAAGAATTTACGAGGTGCCATTGAGCGCCTCGACTTAGCAATTCGATCAGAAGTGTGCGGAAAACAGGATGAACTATTGCAGCATGCCCGAAGGTTGCAGGAGTCTGAAAAGTCCCTTTACCGCGTCCAGCAGTCCGTGGATACGTTGAAAGTTGCTGTTCGGAGATTGCGGGACGGCATACATGATCCCTTTGAGCAGGTGAGACAAAAATGCACGCAGCTCAGTAATCTTCATGCCGTTATTGACAGCTTGAGGCTAGTCAATCACAGGCTCAAGTTGACTGGAAAACTACACCAAATCATGCGGGACTCGGACAGCATTGATCCCATGGACCTGGCGAAGGCTGCAAAAATATTCAAAGACCTGGAGACAGCGTCGTTAGAATGCGATTTGGCGGGCATCGAGGTTCTTGACAGGTGCTGCACCCCACAAACCCTATCCGCATTGATCAAGAGGGCCTCTTTCGCTCAGACCAGCCCACAGAAACTCAAAGATTGTGGTCATGCATGCATTCCTATTGCCCTCGTGTGATTCAGGTGGACTTTGCCTTGCAAACGTGCACTAGAAAAGACAAATGCTTGTCATCCGAGTTCACTGGTTGCCGTTCGAAATGTCCTCACGCACGAATGCCAGTTCGTGAAAATTCAAAGCTTGCTCAGGCGTAGGTATTGGCGTGCACTGGCAGCAATGCAACTGGTACCCGCACAGCGCTCGAATCACTCAGAAGTTGGGATTCAATGCGTAGGCGTGAATACTCTTTCCACCCATCGCATGGCCACGAAGGCCTTGGAGAATGAAAACTTGCAAGTTGCTTCAAATCAGACATCTGGAAGAGCAGCTTGTGGCTTAAAACAGTCCCATTTGCAGGGACGCCGAGTTCATAAGCAATAGCAAAGCACGTGTGCTCGTGGAAGCCGACAAGCTCCTGATGCAGGGCATGGCATTGCTGGGGCAGGCAGAGGTGGGCAGCGCGCTGCAAGTCTTCTTCAACCTTGAGACCCTGCGGCCTGCTGTGCTCGCCCTTCTTGGTCGGTACACACAAGACGTTGACCAGACGGTGCGGGCGGCGTTGGATGCACGCCAGCTCAGCGGGGTGGTGGCGTCGGCGGGGGGTAACCTGCGGGGGATGACAGGGCCTGGCAGCTCAGGGAAGGTGCAGGATGCTCTGTGGAAGGCTCTTGACGAGGTGGCAAACGGAATTCATAGCGCGGCGGTTGCGATCTGGCACCTGCACCGCGTGGTTTCGAAGAAGCGCGACCCCCTCACTCTCACCGTGTTTCTCGAGGTCATCAAGGTGCAGTCTTGTCCGTTGTGCGGTTGCCGGCTCATTGGATTATGATTGATTGATCCATGATTGATTCAATCTAGTACAGCACTTGAGAGAAGTGCTTTACCATGTGTGAAGCAGCAGCATAGCTGGAAACTTCTATTGCCATCACGTACAAAGAGAGTGCATAATAGCACAGTTACCCTTTTCCATCCTTTCGTTTCGATACAACCTGACGCCTGGTTGTGGCCATGGCATGGTCTGCTGCCACGTGTGGTCGCGCCCACAACCCCACCAGGCCCATTTTGCGCAACTTGTCATGCGTTCTTCCACGACACGGAACGAGGGGATGAGCTGTGTTTGTTGGCTGCCAGCGTTGTGATGGCTAAGTGACGTGGCTATATTGTTCCCGCACAATGGGCAGATCAGTTGATCGGTTGACCAACACCATTTCCATGGCATGCATGCACCTCGAAATCGTGCCGTCAATGTGCATGACAATGTAGGAGGATGGGGACGGCAGCTTGCTGGACATGTTCTGGACAGCTGTTGCCGACAGCCTCAGCAAGGCCATCCAGCAGGCCATGGCGCGAGGGGGGCTGGTGCGAGACGCGCTGGCACACTCCTTCCCCCGCCTCTCCGACTTGCTCGAGGGCCTGTTTGACCGCGTAGCCCGCGACACTGAGTTTCAATCAACCGCGTCTGCGGCCAGCGCTGCTCACCGTTCTGCGGTGGCAGCTGCGGTCAGCCCATTTCAAGATGCCTTCCTCTCTGCCAGCCTCGCTCGCATGCACGAGGCTGTGAACAACCTGTTCCCTGCCGCATCTCGCTCGTTGCCGACCCCCGCCGATGTGCAGAAGTGCATAGGGTGCGTTTCCATGGCAAGATGATTCATTGAGGCATCATTTGCATGGTGATGGCTCCATGCATTGTCAAGCATGATGTTGATCCATCCTCAGACATCTCTGTGGCATTTGATACGTGCAATATAACACAGGTGCCCATTTACCAGCAATAACAATGTGCTTCACCCATATGCATGTCCCTTCCCTTGTGGCCTGGATCAGTCATGCTTTTGGGGACGATTCAAGCGGGTGCACGCATTGATTCGAGTGCTTGTCACTTCCGATCTAGGGGTTTTCATGCTCCCAGGACCCGCAGTGCAGTCATCGGTGCTTGGCACAGTGATCATTCTCTCAAGCATGCCCAGCCAATTTTTCATTGTACACCCATGCATTCACATAGTGCTGGATCCATTTGGATCTATGAATGATAGGGCTTGTCACCGCTTCAGGCTGACGCTTATCTCGAGTCTTGGTTGGCTCTCAAGCATCAGCATTGGCTGGCTGTGACAATTGCAATGCCGTTTGCAGCAAGATACATGAAGAAATGAAGTCCGTTGGCAGCAGCACTCAGCTGGGAACCCTGATGGCGGTAGCAGTTGGTAAAGCCATGGGTCTGATGGGTGCCAGGGTGCACATGTTGGCATCCTCTGGGCAGGACCTCAAAGGCATATCTGGCCAGGCAACGCCTGCCCAACTCCGCAACATCGCGCTATGCTCCCAAGTCCATGATGTCCACCGATCTTTCCTGATGCTGCTTCCCAGGCTCCCTGCTCCGGTGTCGCAGGTGCTGGTCTCAGCCATTTTGCGCGCCTGAGCGCTAAGTAACGTACTGACTACGCCTCAGCAGGATGACGACGGGCCTCATCCCGCGTAGCGTCGATCACGGGGGCTGTGATAAAATAGGAACCATCGAAGTCTACTTGTGCACACGTACTGCCTTGTTGCGAGGCCTAGGGGGTCAGGAGACAGACCACAGACTGATCTTCACATTGTCGGTCGTGTCAGTCCAATGTCTTAGGTTGTGAGCTGGGAGACGCTGGGATTTGATGTTGCTGTGGGTGCCTTTAATCCGAGCGACGTTGGAATTTGGATGCAGGTGATGCGAGAGCCATTGGAGCACATTCAGAGTTGCGCCATCGATCCTGTCGTACCCATCTTCCGTGCCACAAGCGATGCAATGGAGGCCAGCATCCTGCAGATGCACGATGTGGACTGGGCAATTGGCGCTAACGTCACCGTCGTGCGCACCAGTCCCTACATGCAAAAGCTCGCACAGCAGATGTCTCACTTTCGGTTGGAGTTCCTCTCGAGATTCGCGCCCCCCCCCTCCCCTACTGTGCCGTCCTTCGCGTCGCTGCTGACTCAGCGCCTGGCCTGCCGCATCCTGACTTTCTTTGTTCGCCATGCCGCACTGCTGCGCCCGCTCACGCAGCAGGGCAAGCTGCAGCTTGCCAAGGTGCGGCATCACACATCCTTCATGTTCTGGCATTTTCCGCCGCCAGGCTTGCGCCCAGGCTGAGCAACGCTGCACTAACTTGATGGCGGACATACATCCCAACAGGAGGTTTGTAATGCAGTGGTGAGTTGCCAGTATCTGTGTGTCTGCGGCAGTGATAGCATCACAACTCAGCATGCAAGCGTGAATGACGAGTTTCGAAGGACAATTGTATCGGACAACCTGATGTTGGGACGCCGTCAGGGCAGGTGCTATCTGAGTTTGCACGAGCCACCATCAAGGTTAGGGCATGGGCTATGTGTAGACATGCACTGAGACAAACAACGGAGACTGAATCAGAGTACACACCCATGAATTGTAATCGGAACCGTGAACGGGAACCGCTGTTATGCGCCACCACGTTTTCTGGCAACTGGTACACACTGGCTCTGACTCACAGCACGTCCTGATTTACAGATGGCCTGCCGCCTGAACTGTAGTCCAATTCAGCAAAAACTTTGATTGCAGGATATGGCGGAGCTGGAGCAAGAGGTGCGGCAGCATCTGTACCCCTCGGACCTGCTTGGTGAGCCTCACGCCATGCTGCGTGCTTTCCGATCCCTTGTCTTCCTGGACACCGATGCTGTTGTCAATTCGTCGGTGCTTACGACGCTTCCAAAGACGACTGTGCTGTTCCACTTGATGTCGCGGTTGCCTAGCTATGTGCAAAGCCCCCACCAGCGCACTGGCGTCAGCCCGAAGCAGTACTCGCAGTGGATGGATACGCACAGCCCATCCGACATCCTGGCCTCGCTCTCAACCGCACTTCAGGCCGCTGATACATCGGCCATGGAGCCATCGCACAAGAAACTACTAGCGACCATGGCTACCATTCAACAATCCACATCGTAGCTTTTGAATTGTTGACCTGTATGCCGCTGCAATTGAGTGGCGCTGGTGCCATGGATGTAAACAACTTCGCTTGACACATGGGGTTCACATTGCAACCCCTGCGAGGGCTTGCGGGGTTCCGTTGGGGGTGCGGTTCATGCGGTTCAGAGTGAACGCGGAATCTGAGCTTTGCTGGGATTGTTTTGAAATGGCGGAATTATCACAGAAATTAGCATCCGATCCTGTGAAGCCGTGTCGCTGTACGTGGTGTCTGCTGCATGTGCCTCGCGCCAGGTGCCACGCGCGGCGATCGGGACGACATGTTCAGCTACAAGACTGTGTCACAATTCTCGTGCCTGCAGTACATCGGAGCATCATGGCAATCATGCCGACATTTTATTTATATGTAACGAACCATATGCTCAAGATGTTGCCGCAGGGTTCTAGCCTTGAATAGTTAAAGTCTTCTTGGTAGGGGCGTATGCCTGGATACTCAAACGCTTGCCAGTAAAACATGATGCTCGTCAGCAATATGTCTTACGAGGTGTGTCTGGAGCGTATGGCAAGTGCTGTTCGAGATGCGGATTTTTCGCTGGCCACGAGCCTTGGAAACGGCATGCCCATTCCACTAGCTGTCAGCCCAGATGCGCTCTTCGTAGGAGATAAGATTTCTGAAGGTGCCTCAAGTGCTGTATTTTCTGGCACGTTTAACGGACAACCTGTGGCAGTGAAGAGAGCTCACATCCGCACATCCGCTGACCTCATCCGCTTCAGAACAGAGCTGGCGATTTTGAGTGGTCTATCACACCCATCTGTCATCACTGTGGTAGCAGCAAGAGCTTTGCCTCCTGATTATTCTATAGTCATGCCGTTGATGGACACATCCCTGCAGGTGCTGCTCTACTCTGAAGTCTTCTTGGACTGGTCCTGCTTTGGTCACCCCTGGCAGGCGCCCTGCATTGACTCGGTGGCATTCTGCCCTTGGTTTGATCTATCTGATCTGAATATATTCTTCGCATGAAATAACCAAGCTGGCTCACTCAACAGGCTAGAGATATTATTGTCAGCATTGCCCTGCAAATCAGCATTGTGTTCCCTGTGCCACACCAGCCCATGACATCAGTGGCTCGTTCGCTGTATTCTGAAATTTGCCATATTTGAAGGCCTGGCTGCACGTTTTGCAGGTACGTGTGCATACCGATGGGTGGCGTCCAGGATGGGAGACAATTTTGTCGCTGATGTCAAACGTTGCAGATGCATTGGCCTGCGTGCACAGTGCCGGCCTCGTGCACCGTGACATCAAGCCAGGAAACATTCTCCTAGGTCAGGGTGACAGAGCGGTGCTAGCGGACTTTGGGATAGCAGAAGCTGCAAACGAGCTCACGGGGACCAAAATTCAGGCAGCACCTTCCGGGGGCTTCCACAAGGACCGGATGGTCGGCACCCTGCAGTACCTTGCACCAGAAGTTTTGAACAACAGTCATCACACTCAGGTACAGCAGCACATTGTCAACGGCCTGCAATCTGTTTGGAAACACGCAGCTCTTACATTACATGCACTCTTTCTTTCTGCAGATGCTCTGCAGATACTATCCATGCACTCACCTATGTTGGGGCACTTCACACTTTGATACCACCAGGCACGAAGTGTGTTGAACAGTATCTATTATATTCATAGATGATCCGAATTATGGTCTTGTGCAAAGTCCGCATACGCAGAGCTTTGACGCCCTGGGCGCAAGACGAGATACCTTAGCATCATCATGACACACGTGACAGACAGCTGCATCAATTGGCCAAGCTCTGGTGACAGGCATGTGACGTGATCCCGTGACACAGGCTTCAGACGCCTACGCATTTGCCGTCACCGCAAACGAGCTAGCAACCGGCACGTTCCCGTTCGCCGACTGCACGAAGGATAATCCGGCAGCACACACGGTCCTAGAGATGGGCTACGGCGCAATGGAGCTGATAGCCGCCATCTCCTCCGCGCAGCTACGGCCGCTGCTGCCGGCATCAGCCCCGCCAGGCTGGGCCGAACTAATGACAGCTTGCTGGCAGACTGATCCAGCTGCACGACCCAAGCTTCCCGCCATCTCAATGGCACTTGCGGAGATGCTAGCGGCAGTGCGCGCATCCGCAGCACTAGCGGAGCTCATAAAAGTCCCAGAGGTGCCTGCTGCAGGCGCGAGCCCAACTGCGACCCCTGCAGTCGCTGGCGATGCCGTGATGATCGAGGCTGCTCAGGACCCTGCCCCGCAGGCGTGTAATCTCCCGGTGGGTGGGGCAACCGCGTCGTCTGCACCTGCTGCCGATGCAGCGGAGGCGCCTCAAGGTGCCCCCCCGGTTTTGCAGGCCATGCCCTGGGAGAGGACTTGCCACACGGACTGCCCCCCCGCGATGGTTTGCGGAGCGTTTGCCACTGCAGGTAAGCATTGCTCATTGACATGCTGCATGTCACATGCAATTGGAAAAGTCAGGGGGACGATCTACTGTTTGCTGGGTCCTGGTCTTAATTTATCTTTCGCATTCTGCTCTGTCAGTATGCAAACTGACACACCACTGCATGTATACACGCTCTATGACGATGTGGCGTTCTCGAGAGCATGCATGTGTATGCACGCAGTGCCTTGCAGAATGCGAATGGGAGGGAGTGTCAGGACATCGTGAGTGCTGCAGGCCTTCGAGGGGAGTCCAAGATGGAGGACCGCCACGTGATTGTGACTGCGCTGGGAGGCCGAAGTGATGCGAACCTGCTGGCCGTATTTGACGGTCACCGAGGCATTGAAGCAGCTGCATTTGCAGCGGAGAACGTCGCTGCGCAAGTCATGAGGGGCTGGAACGTGCATGACTGTGCGGAGCGCAACATGGAAGCCACTTTCCTAGAGCTGGACAATCGCTTCAGAATCGAGCAGGACACCCTGTGGAATGAACGTGTTGAGCATGTCGGCATCGAAGCAGCTGGAGCTCGTCGATATCCAGGATGTACTGCCATCATACTGCTGCAGGTATGCTTGGACCCCTACTTAGTGTTGATTGTTTACGTTGAGTCCACATCCGAGAGGGCCCCCCGGTTGAAGAAACTATGATGGTCGCTGCGGGTGTGATGATGGCTAAGTTCAAAGGCGTTGAGGCTTGCAGTAGATGGCTGTGTGGAGTAAAAGGTAGTAGAGGGCTATGGGGTAAATTTAAACATTCTCTGGCAACAGTGAGATGTGCTTTGTACACAATGCCCCATTGCCTGCTTTCTCGCACAGCTCGTTTTCATGCATGATGTAAAGCTCTGACATTGCAGGTCGCGGGCAAATTGTTCATAGGGAACGCTGGCGACTGCCGCGCTGTGATGTGTCATGGGATTCACTCCGTGCCGATGACAAGAGACCACACTGCGGACGATGAAGATGAGAGGGACAGGATCAAGCAGTATGGTGGTGTGCTGAAGCATTCGATGGGAAACTGGCGTGTGGGCGCAGCTGGTCTGCAGGTGACACGTTCAATCGGTGACGCGGACTTAAGACGTGACGGCGTCCTGGCAGCGCCTGAGATAACATCACACGAGCTGTCTGATGTGGATGAGTTTGTGATCATCGCATCCGACGGGCTGTGGGACACACTCAGCAACGAGGATGCTGTTGCCCTCGTCCACGACACCGTCAAGGACCCAACCATGGCCGCGCAGCGCCTTGCGACCGAGGCCTTGACTCGAGGGTCAAAGGACAACATCACAGTCGTCGTGTGCTTTTTCAAGGACGTCGGTACCCTGGAAAGCGTTTACAAGGATGGCAAGCAGAAATACAAGCATGCAACTACGCCACCCTCGGCCACGTTCCCGTCAACCATTGCACCCGACGAGGTCAGGGATGCATATTGAACCAGGGCAGAGAAGCCAGGGTAGAGAATGTGATTGCATTGCTGTGTCAAATACGCAAACGAAACGTTGCATGATAGGGGTTGACTGGAGTGAACATCCGTTCACTCAACAAGACAAGCAGACTCATTCCCGTGCCGCAGCTCAAGCTGTCAACACATGAAGGCTGCAGTCAACTTGCGTCCTGTTTGTCACTCCAAACAAATGTGCTTCGACGGCTACTAGCATCCGAAGGCAGCGGATCAACATCTGTGGTGGTCACTACACCTATTAGCTCGTCCATATCTGAGGTTGCAGCAGTTGCAGTGCTTGCGGCTTCCATCACCTGAGGTGTGGGTACCTTTGTTGTGCGTCGCTCTTGCAGCGTCTTTGACATGAGGTACCGAGCCTTGAATGGAGGCCTCCATTCCCGGTCTTGAGACACTATAGTGAACCCCAAACCCAGGTACAATTGCGTGGCAGCTGTGTTGTCCTGGTCCACGTGAAGCCAGATCTGACGATGACGCCAACGATATGCTGCAAGCACACAATAGACTGAACACATGCGCTATCGTCTGTCAATAGGGTCAGTGCTTTGCCAGAAAGTGTGATTTGCGGGTCCAGATGCCTGAAGGTTCATGGATTGTCTGACAAAAATGTGGGGCGGAACCCAATCTGGCAAAGAAGACGCTGCAAGCTTCAGCACATCTGAAACGTGCATTGGCAACTGGGTTCTCACGGTAAAAGCACCACGAGTAGCAGTGCAGCAAGGCTGTGACATGCGCACTCGAGGGTATCCAACGCCGCACCAAGGGTCTCAACTGCCTTAAGAAGCTTGGTAGCTACGCCTCGTCGCCGATGCGCTTCACCCACCGCCAGATTTCCAATGTAGAAACGCGCAGGCAAGCGGCTAGGAAAGGGCGCCGGAAGGAGCGCGCCAAGCACCTTGAGCGTAACAACACAGCATCCTAGTAGCCTGCCCTCCGCCTCCGCGTCACCGCCTTTCGCCCCCCCGTTACGCATTGGCTCTCCCAAAGCATATTCCTCGCTCGAAGGCGCAGAAACAAGTGTGCTGTTTCGGCTGCCGAGCTGGGTGCGCTGGTCTATAGAGGCGAGCTCCTCTCGCAAATGGTTTGGATGTGCACCGGTGTGGTCCACGGCATTTGTGTCAGCTGTGATGCGTGCGTCGCACATGTGGACCCCCTCCGGCGGGTTGGTTGTCGGTTGCTCCTCATCTTGGCAGGTCCCATCACCGCGGTCGGCAACAAAGACCATGCTTTCCCTCCGGAACTTCCGCTTCAGAGCAGCTTTCCTGTGGACATGCGTCGGCCATTTTGACATAGAATGCACCTTGAGACCGCTCAATGTCATGCATAGCACCAGTGTGAATGGCTGCCTTCACGTGCTGTGATAGCACACTGGCGCTTCCTCGGGAAACAGGTTGGCGTTATGATTCCGATGTTCGTTTATGTCAATAAATAGTCAACATACATCATGAGTTGTAGTACCTGTACGTACCCAGTTCTCTGTTTGCATATTGCATCTACCTAAAGAATCTCTAGTCTAGAATACCGTACTCTAGAGTCTAGCATGTGGTATTATCATCATGGGCTACCCGGGGATACTGCACCCTGCCCCAAAGGACCCCATTCCTGCCCACACAAACCCGCTTACCAGGTGTAACCATATTGCAAGGTGAACCAGTCTGATACCCAGTTACAGAGGGTACGGAAGCGACCTCCTCACATTCCCTCCAGCGGCAACAGGGCCATAATAAATCCAAGAGGTTTCAGGTAAAGGGTGCCACCTCCTCGTTGGTACTAAAAGATGATGATGTATCTTTTTACAACACTACCGCATCCACATGGACATTGGCAACTCCAAGAACTACTTGGGAATCAGAGTTATCATTACCATCACCTGAGGCAAGCGTACCTGGACCAGCCTGACTTAAAACGCTCTATGAATTCGAGAATTGCACGCTCCAATACAGGACTTGCTGACGTTCCTTCTCAAAACTGCAATGTCCCGATATCTTCCACCGTAGGGCCCACAGGCTTCTGATGCGGCACATCTATAAGGGCAGGGCATGCAAGTGGCACATGACAATCAAGGACACAAGTTAATGCAATATACAGGCGGCCTGAGCTATGGTGATCCTGGCTCTCTGTGTAACGAATATACAGGGGTACTGCACACCTGGCTTTAAAGGCATTTCTTTCAATTTCCTCTTGGAATGCATCTGCAACTGCTATGTGGCCTTGCATAGCTGCAATCCGCGCTTGAATCTGGAGGTTGACCAGCTGCAGCCGAGCGATCTGAGACTCTGCCTGTACCCAGATTAGAGCAGTGTACTATGCGAGATGGTTGCCACCGAAAGCGATGAAACTGTGCTTCAAGTGAGTCGCACGAGAGAATGGAGACCTGATGGAGGCAGAATTGCAGGTTCTTTATTATTTAGATCTTCGATACCCGCAGAAATGTTGGATACAACTGGTTACCTATGAGAAAATAATACATTATTTAGCTGTAAATAGGTGCAATCTCATGAAGAGTATTGCAAGGGCTCTCGACGTGTGAACATCAAGACTGTGATGGTAAACCCTAGCTGGCGAGGCTGTGGCTGGTGCGTGCACACTGCGTGTCACTTCAAAGGGAGGGCCGCATCCGACATTCACGCATCTTCCTAGCGCTGATTAGCATGTGCGTCTTGCGTCAGATGGAACCGGAGAGTGGCATATGCACGAGGTGACCAGGGGAAGCGGAGACGCACAGCTCGCTGCATGGAGTGCGTACCCGGGCTCGAGCTTTGCGTTCCTCGAGTTTTTCTAACTGAGCCTTCAGCGCCACTTGTGCTCGTCGGGCATAGCGTTCCTCTAAACTAAGCACCAGGTCCAGCAAAGCAGAGTCTGGAACCTCGCGAAGCATGCGTGCCGACAACTGATGTGCAAAGGCATCTGTGCAAACAATGGCCACCTCCGGATAATCTTCTGCTCGGGCACGCCTTATGCGCAGCGAGGATGCCGCAACATTCCTCGCGTGCGAGGGATGCGAACCCTGGAGCAGCATGTACTTCATCCTGCATGGACAATTGGTCGACGGTCCGAAGAGGGCGCGAAATGTCTAGAGACACGCTCAACAATATGCCCAATATGCCCAACGACCGTCGCTGTCTCTCTCTACCTAAACGCTCGCAGTGCCTGCTGATTTAGACAAATGTTACGTTGTCGATATCTCGAGATAGGAAGCTGCTAGCAAGTGCAGGAGCTGAACAAAATGGGCATGGACCATGCCATGGTTGTATTTCAGAATTTACACAAGCGCATGGTACTCGTATTGTCATCAGGACCCCGGTAAAGATATCGATAACCTCGACTCCAAGCGTTAGGGTGCGTCATCAGTGCGTCTGTCTTACATGTCTGGGAGCTGGGATTTGCCATCCTTTGCAGACAAAACAGTGCAAAGAATGTAGCTTTTTTTATGATTCGGTCTCTGTAGTCGGAAAGTCGCAGGTAACCGTGAGAGCAACCATGGCCAAGCCTGTAGTGAAGACCAAGGTTGAGCACAAAGCTTCCGACAGCACAAACAAGTCATCCGAGAAGAATGATGTTGTGGACAAAGATGTCCACTCCTCCACCACGGTAAAAACAGAGGTGCTGTAACTTGAACATTTTCCATGTCTTGGCCAGTGCAAATTGGGGTGACCAACCTCAATTGGCTAAGCTGCTTGCAATGATGTTCTATCATCCTGTTCCATTCTGAAAAACAATAAGAGAATCAAATTATGTGTGCAATCTGCAGTGTTTTCCACGTTGTTGCAGGTGAAGTACGTGCAACAGGGCAGTCATGGATCTTACCTGGTCCCAGTCCTCGTTGTCGCGGTGGCAGTGGTGGGCATGCTCTGCTGGAACAACGTCGTTCTTGAAAAGTCCATCCAAGAGTTGCAGCAAAAAATACCGCTCGACGATTTCAATTTCTCGTTCTTTCAAAACAGGTCGCTCCCACAAGGCCCAGATCAGCCCGGACCGGCAATGGCCAAGAAAGGAGCTGTGGCCAAGTACCCTGTGATCCTCATTCCCGGCTTTGTGACGAGTGCACTGGAGTTGTGGGAGGGCCACGAGTGCGCCAGCGGTGCGATTCTTTGCGAGAAACATCACTACTGAGCACTGTGGGCGCCCTGACTCCCACATGAAATAGTCTTCCAGCATCAAGGAATGCTGCAAAGAACTACAGCACCCGCTGAAGGCACCAGACTCGTTTAAAGGGTCATTTTCTGGTCAACTAATTGGCAGTCATTACTATTATGCAGCTGGGATGGTGCCCAGCATCAACATATAGCAATGAAGAGGGCATCCAGTCATTTGACAGTTCCCATCACCGTGCCTCCGCTAACTATCACACTTTTTTATCTTCAAGCGATCTTGAGAGTTGTCTGTACTGGATTCAAAGTGTTTGACCCCAAACAGTTCAATCTGCAAGCCATACAAAACCTCGATCGCCGCGTGGTCTCAGCTCTCATATTTACTCTCTTGTTCTCCACCAACGGTCAAGTGGCTAAACTGTCCGCCCACGAATCGTGGGGTCGCGTGTTCAAATCTCGGTTTGGCTCGCACTGCATGCCTCAGCATGCGCAGGCGAAGCACATGCATGTATCGCTTGACACAATGTGTCCCTCGAGCGTGAAGGTTATCATGCAACTCTGCGGATTCGAATACTGCGCATGGATTCCTGAATCCATGCGCAGTATGGTGTATTGTGTGAGGCGCCTGCACTCCTTGTGAGTACTCAGCAGGCCCGTTGATAACGCGTCGCATCGTCGCGCGTCCCAATATTTTTATTTTTACTCTCTTGTTCAGTTGGTGGACTATGGCCTGTGAGCTCGTCTATGTGCCTTTGTCTGCATGTGGCTGTGAGCTCGTCTTTCAAACATCTTGGCTCGGTCACTACCGACCACTGAGGCCTGGACCTCACTGCGCACGCTCGCAGCTCTCGCATCCATGATTTTACGCAACATCGCATCTAGCAGTACAACACTCACCCGTTTAATACACATGTACTTGGAAGAGTGGAGATAGCGTGATTGGTAAGTGGTGGTATGGTAATCAGAATGTTGCTGGGATCCTAGATGTCCATATCACATGTGCGATGTATGCGTTCCTTCATTGCAGCTCAGGACAACACTGCAGCTGTGCAGGCTCCTTCCGAAAGCGCATGTGGACTCACCTGAAGATGGCCACCAGTTTGCTGAGCAGCAGCACGTGTTGGGTCAAGCATCTCTCACTCAATTTCACAACCGGCCTGGATCCAGATGGCATACGGCTGAGAGCTGCTGAAGGGCTGGACGCAGTCGATTACTTCTTTGTTGGTGCGTCTCCAGAGCAAGATTTCTGTAGAAGTACTGTGTTCTACTACGGTTTGTGTACAAGACAGAGGACGCACCTGGCAATGACTAGGGGGGGTCATTGTATAAAGTTATAACAACAACAGAACTACCAAGCTGGCGGGGTCTAGATCAGTGAGTGACGGTGCGTATACATTTATTACATTTATCTTATCGTTGTTAACATTTTGCAGTTCTCAGCCATGTATGATGATGTTTCCGCACTGAGTCCGTTCCACAGATATCACGGACTAACATGCGGCTCTTCTGTACGTCTTGTTGCTGCTTCTGTGTTTCACAACTGTGCTCCACATGGCCATGCAACACGTGAGCTGCAACTTGATTATTTGTGTTCATCGCCTGATCGTTTTGCTCACTTGCGGCACACATCGAAAGATCTTTGCCTGATGGCAGTACTATAAGGAGACATTTTGGTGTGGTTGTCTCCAGCATGGCTCACTGAGCCGCTGATGCCGTATAGCCTGAAGCAATGGTGACATGCACTGTCGTCTTGATGGCACCTACCCTGAGTAAGGGTAGGACCTTCCAGTGTAAGGGCCTTGCAGCATCTCACCATCAGAAAGCCCGATGGAACTATCATTCGCAGGTCGTCAGCCTTACAAAAACGTTATGAGATGGATAGATCCATCTTAGAGGAGACGCGTTTTGGTGACCCTGTGCATGGGGCTTGGCAGTTCCCATACCAGCGAGTTCTCCGGAGTATGGCTCGAGGACCCATTGGGAGACCCGATGGGTTCTCGATGTTCATCTATGCTTGCCTCAGTTGATGGCATTGGTATCACTGATTCCCAAGTAGTACCTGGAGTTTCCCTTGTCCATGTGGATGCGGCAGTGTTGTAAAGGGACACCGCAAAAACATGACCAGATGCATCATAACCAAATGCCTGACATGATATAGGTCATTGCGAGTACGACGAAGCTCCTGCGTTCTTCTGGTGTGACCATGTGCTAGCGGGCTCTCACATTTCCTCACGTGAAGTGAAATGACTTCTTTGCAAATCGCTACAGCACCCACATGGACATTGGCAACTCTGAAGTGCTTCTTGTGAACCTTGCCGACAACCTTCCAGAAGATTCTGCCATCTGCAGGGTATGCCGTTTGGGCGAAGGCAATAGAAGCGTTGGCTGCGATTGGATATGATGCTACAACGATGGTGGCAATGCCATACGATTGGCGGCTATCCATTCCCAACATGGAGTTGCGGGACGCCTACTTTACAAGGCTACGCAATCAAGTACGTCTTCATAAAAGCTCACAAACTTGATGCTGGCCATTCATGCATGGACTCCTTGTATCAATCGAGTGCAGAAATTACGGTGTAACAGCGCCTCTTCCCACCCTGTTGCATGGGAATTCGGCACTGTGAAGGATAGTAATAGAGGGACGAAATAGGTGTCACATTACCTGTGAATGAGCCAGTTTGCATGCGGGCACGCCTGCAGTTCGTGCCCATGTAGGTCGTTCATTGAGTGAATCTCCACATCTGCTCGGCTCACAAACACTTTTGTTAGAATTTGGGACACCTGATGACAACAACACGTGTGTTGGAATGTGAGAATCTTGCTTCTGCTCCTCATACATCGTTTTGCAGCAACTCACTTGCACTGTGGACATCGAGTATCTGCATTCAGGCTTTAGAACTGCTCTGAATGCATCTTGCAGGCGAGCTTTGTGTAATGAACATGATGCATCACTTGATAAGTCTATTGCAGTCACCTTCACCCTCCATTCTCCGTCACGTCTTTCTTATCTCTCCTGTTGTGTGTCTCTCGATGGTGTGTGACGCTGATTCGATCGCTCCCTTGTTGATCTGATGATGTTTCTGGTCCGTGAAGGTGCAAATGTTCAACAGCTTGTACCAAGAAAAAGTGCTGCTGGCTGCACACAGCTGGGGGGACAACGTGGCTCGAGCCTTCTTGCATTGGATGGAGAGCATTGAGCCGGGCTGGGTGGAGTCACACATCGCGGTGTTGGTCAACGTAGCAGGACCCACCCTTGGAACCCCCAAAGCTGCCACGGCGCTCTTGTCCGGTGCGCCCATGCCACGATGTCGTCAGGCCTGTACAAACATGTCCTTTGGCTGCACAAGACTGTTGTGCTTTATTGTGGACAGCACCTACATTGTTAATTGTTAATTAATCAGCATTTGTGGTGCCTTACGTGCTCTTTTGTACACGCTTCAGCTTGTGGCCCATTTTGATCGAAGGGTTGTGTGGGATGAAGCATGCGCCAGGTCAGCCTTTGCTGTAGCTTCAATCGGGGGAGGCACAGTGGGAGCACGACATGGGTTATTCATTCAAGAAGTCGGGTGAGAGTTCCACAGATTGTCGTATCTCACATTGAGAGTCACGGCCGCGTGAAGAATGCAGTTGGTCATTATGCGAAGAGCCTGCACGTGTGGTGGCCATGTCGGCATTCTACAAGAAGGATGCTTTCACTCACTTAATTGATGAGCAACCGCACATTGTGTGGTTGCTCAGCAACAGAAAGACACTGAGAGCTAATACTAGTACTGGAAAGCCCTAACCCTCAACTGGAAAGCGCAAGCTCAACAAGTTCCTGCACAAAGTGTGCACATGTGTCAGCATGTGCAGAAGGCCTGTATGCATAAGCAAAGGCAAGTGGTGCGCCTGCATTGGCAACGAGAGGGATGGTAGTTCGCATGTCCACACCAACATGCATGTGGGAGCGGAAGTGCTGCAGAATGGCTCATGATATCTCGTGATGGGGGGTTTGGCTAACGCAAGGGAGGTCTGGTTCAGGGGAGATGAGGGACACCGCGCAGCTGGGGGGCCTGGCATACTTGCTGGGGAGCAGCTCCTCTGCAAAGAGGACCGCACACTGCTGTGGCGCACCTGGGGCAGCTCCATTGGGATGCTTCCACAAGGGGGGAAGGCCATGTGGGGCAACAGCACTTGGGCCCCCGACGACACCGACAAGTTGAAGAAGCTTGGCCGCACGTTTGGGTGCGACCCCACCCACTCAGGTGGCTCTGTGTGCACAGCCATGCTTGTGCAGTACTGCAGTTTGCCTCTGAACCGAACAGCAATAACGGATGTCGTGCTACCACCCCTCACTCACATCTATTGTTTTGAAGCCCACATTGACGCATACATCTGTGGCTCATTTCCTGCAATCACACCCAGACGATGCACAAACTGCGATCTTGACTTGTACTTGGAAGTAATAGAATCCTCTCGCCAGGAGCAGCAGCAGCGGACACGGAAGAAAGGCGAGTGCTCTTGCGTCTCACGTATGTGGGGATAAAGTGGTGAAATGGGGGACGCATGTCCTTGGAACGGCTTACATCAGTGGCCTGCTTCTTGCTTGGAGTGTATCAAGAACAACGATCTGTACCAAAGCTGCACATGAATCCAGGGTTCTTTGAGACTTTGAAGGTTGTGTGATCACCTTTGCGGGTAATGTATCGCATCTGTGTCGAGAAATGCATGCATGCCTGCTTTGCCTGTACTTGACCATACATCAACTCCTTTCGCGAAGTTCGCACTCGAGACCTAAGATTTGCGGGTAGGCTGTCCAAACTCTTCACCCAGCAGGTGGAGATTCAACTGGTATGTCCTCTGTAAACTGGAAAGCAACTCAGACGGCAGTTGCTATGCATTTAGCAATGCTCAAAGTAGTGTGCTCATAACGCAGGGCCATGCTGTCTGTGACGCAAGCTGACCGCTCCAACGCGACAATGGAGTGGCTGAAAAAGAGGCCAAGTGTAGACTTTGAAGCCTCAGTCCCGTTTGACATGGTGGATACCGTGTCCGAGATCATAAAGGATGCAGGTCCCACCTACCTGAACCACATTCGTGAGTGGAGCGCTGCAGTGCTTCCAAAGAACACAAAACATATCGAGAAAGACTTCTGCCCGCTGTACTGCAACAACAAGGTGCGTGTGTGTGCACTACTCAAATACTTCCATCCAGAAGTGGTACGTCGCGCGGGGTGTTGGCTGACCCTTACACCGCCTGCTTGGCATGCGTATGTGGCTTTGATCCGTATCTTATGTTGTAGCTTTGTTGCATGAACGTTGGAGTCGCAGGTGCACCTCGGGGAAGTGTCATCTGTGCGAAACTGTTTCTATGAGCTTTTGTAAGCCAGGCATGGATGCAGTGGACAGCCCGTGGAAGATGAAACTGCAAAATGGTGTGCCCCAAGGGAACACGCACATCTTTCAATCTTTCGTACTGTGTAGCAATGTGCCAGCGTGTTGAAGCTGCTTCAGGGAGAAGTGCCGTCCGGTGACAGGACTTGCAACCGCCGCTGCAAAAGCATACAGTGACCCCTGGATGAACGAGACTCATGGATAGAAGCAACAACTCGAACGTGCACAAACCCTGACTTCCCAATCAATTTGCACCTTGAAAACGAACCCCTGGATATATCGAAGCAAACTTTAGAGCACGACTGGGTTTGTTATACCCAGGGATCCCTGTACAATGCTGCCATCATCGATGGACTTGGGAGTGAGATATTCCTCTTCATGTGCAGGGCGAGCCTGATAAGGTGAAAATGGAGGCTCCAGATGGGCCCCACCCAAGTAACACGACAGAAAGAACGTTGTTCCATTTTGGCCCTCCTGCATACGGGGGCCGCCCCATGCACCCCAAGCACAAGGCTCGAACCACTGTCCGGAACATCGACTCAATGACCGTGCCGTTGCCCAATGCGCCGTCGCTTCGCATCTATTGTTGCTATGGATATGGCATCAGCACTGAGCGCGCTTACCATTACACACACTACAACAAGGCGCCGGCTGAGGCCGGCGTCAAAGAAGATGATGACGAGAGAGTCCTCATCAAGAACCGTGCGGTCTCTCAAAACCAGAAGAGGTGCGCTGCTTGTCACACACTTGCTGGACACGTTTCTGGGGTTGCAACCCAGGGATTTTGAGGGGTTTTGGGAACGGTCTCCGTAACACGCCTATCTCGAAGCTCGGTCAGAGTCCACTGCTGTTACAGGCTGGCAGCCTTTGTCTCGTTATCTTGTGGCAGTTTACATCCTGCGAGCTTCGAGGGAGAGAGCTCTGGTGGTCATAGTACTCTCGAAGGGAGACTGCGCTTGTACGAGATACTGCACGACCTTGTATGTGTTGCGTGTCTCATGTACTTCTACGAGATCTGAACGGCATTGTCATATCTCGCCAATAACAAAAAAAAATCGCATGCTAAAGGTCACAGCAAGATTCAGCCTGGCCGTCCTCTACTTTGTTGGTAATTCGAGCTCGTCACCTCATGACAGTGACGCTGGAGAGGGCCATATTGTATCATTTTTGGTTGGATGCATGCTTAAATTGCCAACTCTGCCACCCAGGTGGTGCCCGCATTGGCTCATGTGGAGCGTTGCCATGTGATGAAGTTTTGTGTGAGCCTCGTTGCTTTCCATGCCGTGATCACAAAGTTATTTTGACTGGCATGCATGGTCTGCAATAACACAGTGCTTCGCCACTTAGTTTGCTTTGTGGGTCTGTATCCCCGACAATGCATGATTATTTGGAGCAGAATGGGTGTGGAATCTCATTCTGGCAAATCACTGCGATAATGCAGCAGGCGTGAGTGCAGTGCTGGTGCGGACTGGGAGATTAACCGGCAAGCGCACGCGGTGGAGCAGGGCATTGAGAATGGTGTGTTGTTTTCGGATGGGGACGGCACCGTGCCACTTTTGAGCCTGGGAGCCATGTGTGAGGGCGGCTGGCGGACGAAGAAACTCAACCCTCACGGAGTCAAGGTCCGTTCGCATGGGCCTTCCTAATGCCGTTCTCTCACTGGGCTGAATACGCATGGTCTGAATGTGGCTGCAGTAAGATGCCCATTTGAAGAGGGCCAGATTGGACACTAGATCGTAGTAATCCTCAATCTAGACTCTGGATTGGACACTACTTCCAATGTGTTATGCCCGTTGCATTTGTTTGAGTTGAATGGCACGAATGCCTCGCCATTTAGGTGCTATGTGATGAAGTTTATGCTATTGGATGCAGCGCACAAGTCAGTGATTCGCCAGACCGCCATTTCCCCCCCAGATCATGCATTTTTATGCATTTAGACCCGCAAATTGTACGGGCTGGTGCAAGCCATACTTTGGCATCATTAGACATAGGCTCCCACGGGGGTCACGTGGACAATTCGGCGATGAGAAATAATTGTGTTGCAGGTGTCGTTGTCTGTATCTGAAACCAAGGACTGCGTCATATCTAGACTGACAATACTTGTGCAGTTGGTATCTGGTCTTGCCAACGACGTGCCTGCAACCACAATAACAAACCACCATGCACACACTTGTCTCCAGGGCCGCTTTGGAAGTACTTCCTCGTGCTCAATTGCTCGTGTTGAGAGCTCGTGAGTGGTGATGCAGATTGTGACTCGTGAGTACAAGAACAACGCGGCCTCCATGTTCCAAGGCGGGGACTTGCGCGGCGGCCCAGAGGCGTCCGCTCATGTGGAGGTCCTCGGCAACAAGCACTTCCTTGAAGACTTGCTCAAGATAGCCGCTGGCTGGCACGACCAGGTGCCTGATCATGTGGCGTCCGACATTCATCACATCGTCAACCAGGTTGAGGAATGGGACATTCAGCGGTAAGCTGGACATGTATAATGTGACCGCGCGTGCGCTCATGAAACATAGAATGCACCAGGTTAACGGGTTGACGGACAGTCGGTGCTGTTTCTCATAAATCTCTGCGATCAGTGCTGTTTCTATTTGATTCAACTGGGGTTAAACAGATCTATGTATTGCTTTACACATTTCCTCACAGAGTTCTCACACGTTATCAATGCCAGGCCTCAGGCTTCTGTTGATATGCGCTTCAGCTGAGCTGTACTGTTCTGATTTATCAGAACCTACTTAGAAGTAGGTCCATAAAATGCTGCCGTCTTGATATGCTCTATGTGCCCTATCTGTTCATGCAAATGAAGAACGGCGATGATGTGTCCATTTACAGCGCTCCCGCATCCAACAGTGTCAAGATGTAAATTCATCCTCCAAGTCCTGCATGCTAGCTTCGTCATACGATGTGCTAGGACCTGAAGGTCCAGGCAACAGATGGGCAGCACTTCTGTGTTCATCATCATCTACGCACTCGTTCACAAATGAATTTGCGTCAAAGTCGGGTGCCACGCAGTACATTGTAAATGGCTTGGGCATGTGTGTCTTGAAGGGCTCGGCGCGTCTTTTCAGGTCGTGACATTTACGCATGAACCGGTGGAAATCGTTAAACGTGATGCGTGGGTTGCAGTTACAGTCGCTGGCCATTGCATCCATGAGATCCTGAACAATTTCTGTCTGCAGAACCCAAAGCACTGTCAAAGCTCAGCTCAAGGGGCAACCTTCTTTGAAGAGGAAGGTGCCAATGCCACCATAGCAAAACTCAGATCACACCATCCAGTGCCTCACTGCCTGCATCGCATCCTGCAGATTGTGATGCAGAAAGTGTTGAAGAAAACAATGAGGCTGACATCCCAATATCAATGCACGCCCAACCACAATCAAATGCTGTGGTCAATACTGGTAGTTGTCGACACACCTAGTGCTGGTGGATCGTGGATCAATGCGAGCTCTGAGAGCGTTGCAGCATAGCTCGTCAGCACGACTGCCCACAGAAGGCATTCGTGCTTTGCGGCATCACTTACGCACCCAACTGGACCAGGCAAACTGGCTAATGGACCGGATGCATTAAAACTTTGCGGCAGACATGTTGATAAACACGATGGGGTATGCCTTGCTGCCCGAGTCGGGGTTAAAAGAATAACGGGGTTTCTGTGTTTTCTCCTGTTTTGCCAGCCCTGTCGCTTGTAACACATAACGGGATTTGCCAAGGGCACTTGTAGCATAGACACTAGTAACAATGTCAAAGCTTACAAGGCGACACACACTCACCAAGCAGGGAATAACTTGCACTTCTAGTTCCAACTACTTGCACGGAATCACAGGGAGCCTTGTGGGCTCTGACATGCAGCACTGACATCGTCACATGCACTCCAACAACGAGGACGCACTCCAATGCACGGATGGTGCACAAGTGCTGGCAGGCGCTGCTGCAGCTGCTCAGCGGTAAAGTAGCCCGCCGCATTCATGTCCAGCAGACCGAAAGCGTTCCGGCACTCGCGCTCAAGCGCATCAGCGCCGCTTATTTGCCCCATGCCTCGTGCCACAATGGTGGAGAACTGCGCTATCAACAGTGCTGTCAACCTGACTGGCACGATGTCTGAACCAGGGTTATTCCAGGGCAGGCAAAGGCTGTGTGGAAAACGTTGGGTTCGCCACAACACACGCAGACAACATACTGTGCCTGTTGACACATGATACCTCAAAGGATCCGAGTCAACCGTTCATATGCCAACAACGCCTTCAG
This sequence comes from Nuphar pumila, assembly GCF_984573655.1. Taxonomy (NCBI): domain Eukaryota; kingdom Viridiplantae; phylum Streptophyta; class Magnoliopsida; order Nymphaeales; family Nymphaeaceae; genus Nuphar; species Nuphar pumila. The sequence continues at coordinate 17,828 of NW_028323290.1, read as the reverse complement.
ACACAAGTCAGGCACGATCGGTTGAATCACACAAGGTGGAGCATTCATTCGATACTTGAAGTTACCGGTTTTGACGATGTACTCCCGCACTGAGCGCATCAGTCACTACTCATGTGCAGCAACATGAAATTCAGGTCTAGCTGCACTACAACAGCAATACGCACACTACCCTACCCTACAGCACTGAGGCCTACATCTCAACACGATCAGTGGCAATGCACACTTGAGGGTAGGTGAACTCAGCCTGTGTGGAGTCAATGCAGCGCTTTCCCAGCACGCTCTCTGTGTGATGGCGCACGTGAACGTCAAAGCATGTAGGGCAGGTCTGATTGTTCCAAGCGCCGACGTTCAATGGTGTTCATTTATGAGTTACAAGCTGTTTGTGCTTTGTTGCTCTGACGTCTGTTTTTACATTCCTTTCGATCATGTAACAATCGGCCACTCCCGGGCCTACCATGAAGGCGCTGTAGGGCTGTAGTCGAGCTCAGTTGCATTTTCGTGCTGTGTGATATCAACGATTGTCCCAGCAGAGGTTTGCAACCCACCAGTGGATGTCGTACATTCGTGTAAGTTTTGTGAAATTCAAGGACATTGCAGCCTTCAGGCATGCGTACCAGGCATGCTCGCGCAGGCATTCAAACACCAAGGGAGGAGGTACCAACGCAAGGAAAGTACCTGCTGCACCGTAACACCCTCGACCTCGATATCTGGCATTCCCGCGGTGCAGTAGCCGGTCAGAGCTGCACCAAATTGCTTCGCAGCGTGACGAGCGGCCGCAAATGCGATGCGGCCGTCATTGTCGGTGTCCATGAGTGTGAACACGGCGTTCAACTGTGCCAGCTGCTCTCGCGTTAGTTGTCGCCATGATGTCTGCATCGCATGTAAGGATGACATGCCAGTACGGGTTCAGGTTTGGGACCCTGGGTTCATTGCAACAAGTTGTTCCGTGTGCTCTGGCCGCCCCTCCACTGATGATGATGTCTGTTGGAACCACATCCGTATGGACATCACTTCTGCTGGATGGACTGCCAGTTTTTTACATGTGCGACACCAGCTGATCGCTCCCAGTTCAAAGAGGCCCTCTCGTCGAATCCCCTTCGGCCCTTTCTGTGTATGTGGTGACGGGGCTGCTTCATGTTACTTGGTGTTTGATAAGTGTGCTCGCAGCTCCTGAGCCTCTGCAGGATGTAGGAATGGCGCAAACGAAAATTTCATCACACTGGGAACTTTGGATGCCCGAACCATCAAGGTTCCGGCATTTCACGTGGGTAAGGAAGGAGCCAACGGACTTCGAAATGCAGAAATGGCGAATGAGCGGTCCTTATCATGCCAGTTATGCGTCAAGGTGACTTGCGTTTACCCCATGTGCGCACGAGGTATTTCAGTGCCACTTTGTCGCGCATCATCTGCGTACGCCACAGAAAGTGAACGCCATGCACGGTACAGCAAGTTAAACATGCACACCTTTTTGTTGGCAATCTGACTTGCGAAAAGCGACTGCATTATCAGCTGATGCCAATATTTTTAAGTGCGTACACGCCATGCGGAGACTTTTCTGTGTGTATGAAATCGGTGAGAGATGTCCAGAACGTCAGCAAAGGTGACACCACCAGCATACACACCTGCACATGCAAATACTATAGCATGTATCCTCAAATCAATTTTCCTTTGCCTTTTCTCCAGCAACAGTCTTGCAGGCGTTTTACGTTATTTATCTTGGCTTTTAGGGGCGTACTCTAGTCACTGAACCATCTCTGGAGTGACTCATGCCCGTCTCGATTCCTGACGCCGTTGTCTGTATGGCCCCCCCTTTGGCAAGCAATAATACACAATCGCACTTCTTGCAGAAAAGGATGCCTGAGGATATCAGATAGGTCGTGCATTGTGTATACCTGATTCTGTTCGCTTCCGTTGTTCAAATTGAAAGCATGTACAAACCCAGACGCGACAAGGCGTATGAAACGCTCATCGCGAACGTGCGACGGGCGCAGTCGCTTCGACCCGCACTGAAAATGGACTCTATATTTGTCCAGGGTGAACGATGGGAGAATACCACGACAGCTGTGGTGCATGCAGAGCTCGAACGTGTATTTCGTAAGATCAATCGAACTCTGGGGTTATATCCATCAAAGTTCTGCCGCACCCAAAGAATAAAGACTCTTGCTCTAATCGGGCATTCGTCAACTTTGTTTCCGAGCAGCATGGTACGAATCGCACACGTCTTGTCGCATAGCCGTGCAAAGGTCCCCAAATTCAGCATGGTTTGTGAAGGTTGGGCTCCCGATGATTTATCTGCTCTTTCGCCAATAATAGTTAGCAACATCTGTCGATTGAGGCAGCGTTAGTTCGTGTTCGGGGCTTTCTTGCACATGGTCCGTTACGGATCGTGCACGACGACGCTTTCAAAGTAAGCCCGTTACTCCGTTTGGCTTTGTTTTGTGAGAAGAATTGTACTATGCAGCGAGCCGGGCTTTAGCACACGCAAGGAGTGGCTCGACAGTCTGTGGAGAACCGATAAAAATGATGTACAGTGCGTCAAACCAGCTGATAAAGGACGATGAAGAGGTCCGCGAAATGTTGACAGTTGTTATAAGGGTGTGCACCGACCTAGCCTTGCTATGCATAACGTTAATGATGCTTTCATGGTTGCCCTGGGGACCCTGCCATGATGGGCGATACCTGGATCTATCGTCATCCAAACGGCATCCTACGTGAAAGCCGTTGGATTGTCTTGCACAACTCGGGGTAGGTGTCCCCATTCGACGCCACAGATGGTCTGTCGGGTTTGAAGGCGCTCTACCGATTCACCAGAATGGTTGTTGCACCATAGGGTTTTCTGCAACAGCTGCATCGCAAAAGGGTGGACTGTGTTGAACCTTCTTTACGGGTTCAACTAGATTTACTACCATACATAATTATCAGCCGCCTGTGCATGTCTTTTGAATGCGTTTTCACCAGCATGAGCCGGGGGACGATACGACATGGTTGACGTCTGCGGAAGTTGTGCAGAATCTGTCTTCCAACATCGCCTTAAAGGCTGTGGAGCAAAAATTTCAGACTGACTTCGGAGAGATTTTGCGTTCCCATTTAACACCCGGATCCTACGGTGCGGCTTGCTCTCACCAGAACAGGCTCGATACTCGCCATAAGGAGCTTTGTGGCATACAATGGCATGCTATGCATTGCTCAGCAGTGACGCGGAGCACAGCGATGGAGAGCTGCCCTCAGCCACCTTGTTGTCAGTGCCATGGACAGAGGCAGCATCAGGTCAAAGGTTGAAGGGCAGGGCCCCTACTAGTACAACGTTCAGTATGTCACGCATGTCTGCTTTTGCATGGACAACTATTCTACTAGAGTTGCCCGTACATCTGGCATGTGATACGGAGCAATCGTATTCTGCTGCTCCACGCATCACACGAAGCAATCACCCAACTCCCCTGCATCACAATACACCAAGGGTGTTGTTTACCTACCTGTCTAACAGGCCGCATCGGTTTGATAGTATGCCCACCCGATGCAGATACAGGGCAGGCTCTGGTCCAGTTCATTGATGCACGCTCTGCAAAGGCGGCGCTGGCAGCGTCCGAGGCGAGAGAGATCCGCCTTCAAAGCTGCATCGTCACTGTCGAGTCATACCGCCGCCGGCAGCCCGCGAACGGCTACAGCGCCGCCTCAAACGAAAACAGCTGGGACGACCTGGGTGTAGGAGCGTACGATGGCGCCCAGGCCTCTGGGGCCACCGCCAGCAGCTACGAGGCCTCCCCCCCTCGTCGGGAGTCGCAGCCTGTGTATGATGCATATGAGGACCCTATCCCGGAGGCTTTGCCGGAACCACTGCCCCCAAGCACCCCCATGTACCACGACAGCTCTTCGATGCACGGTCAGCAGAACGTTCCGCTCAGCTACCAGCAGCCGGCGGCAGCCACGGCGGGGGAGATCGATTTGCACGAGCTGCAAGATAATATTTGCTGCCCTATCACGCACGAGCTGTTCAAAGTGCGCTTCTGGTTTGAGCGTGTGACATGATATTGGCTCTCTGGGCAAAGGGTGACATGATGTATGATGGAACTTCGGCTGGCGTTCGGCAACATGTGCTTGATACTGCATCTGCTTTGAGCTCTGAAACAGTGTGTTTTGGAAAGGTATGGCAAGCGGCTTGTGTGTCCATGGCATGCTTCGCCAGGCTACCTGAAGATGCGGGTTGTGGTGACATCTTACGATTTGATATCAGCTTCGTAGCACGTCTTTTGAATTATGAATGGAGAGAAAGGGAGTTGGATTTTGTTTTGGCAACCTTGAGGAATGAACATGTGCACATTCCTGTGGGTAGCCGGATGCCCTTCCTGCCTTCAGTTCGCAGCTGCCTCGTTCCGCAAGCGAGGATAACAATAGATTGTAAAGAATGCAGGACAGGGATAATGAACGTGAGATATGATCACGTCCATCAGGGGCGTCTATGCGTTGGCGTGCAGTTGTGTTCAGTGTTTACCTGCTGTGTGCATCTCACTCAGCGGGTGTTTCCATGCAAGACTTTTCATTGATGACTGCTTCTGAGAGCAGCAAGTGCTTGAGTCAAGCACCTTCCATTTATCTTTGCCTTCCTCTAACCACCCATTGGAAGCATGTTATCCGAGCAGTACGCTAGGTGAAGACGAGAGCAGCAGGCATCTGCGTGCATCAGTGTTGCCTTCCAGCTTCTCGATTGCTGCAACGTTTTGGCTTGGCCCTTGGTAGAGATACTTGTATGCTTTTCTTGATGATTACGAAACTATCTGCGTTGTCTTTTGGTCACTTGTCCATCAGGCACAAGCTTGCGCCGAGTTCTCGTGTGTTGCCCACCCCGGCCGGAAGCTGTTTTCTCAGTTTGAGCTTGATGTTTGAGACTGTTTGTTCAGGACCCAGTGATGGCACCAGATGGGAGGGTATATGAACGCGCTGCAATTGAAGATTGGCTCAGCAAGTCGCACACAAGCCCGTATAATCCAAGCCAAGTAATGAAGATATCCCAGCTGCACGCCGTTCCGGCAATAAGGCTGCTTTTGAAGGCAACAACGCAGCTGCAATCGGAGAACGAGGCCTTAAAGGAGCGCCTGAATTTGCTGGCAACGGTGGTGAACGAACCAATTATCTGTACAAAATTCTTGTCTTGATGTCGTTTTATTTGCTTTGTGTATGTGGTCGTGGCGCTGGATTTCTGATGTGTAATGACCGCCAATGTAGGGTTACTCTTGTGATGCGCTGCGCTGGTTTAATGTCCGTCAGAGAAGCGGACACAGTACATACTGCCGCGTCTCAGAAGTCGGTTGCGCCCTTCTACTAGGCCTGATGACTCAGCGCAGCGCTAACCCACTCATCGACGATGCTGGCTAGTAGATCAAGCCGCGGCCCTGTCTACCCGAGCAGCTTCGGGCGATCTGTCTCAAAAAGGCGCCTATAATTTGCATTACACCCTCGATCTTGCCTGACATCCACACCTCCCTAAAAGTATTGATTTGCATTACTATTTGTTCGTTTAGGCGTGAGGTCAGCTCTAGTCTACGCCGCCTGTTTGGGCTGGCATATTTCTCTCATGTTCGGGAAAGGGGCCCTCCCTCCCAACGGTGGCCCCATCGAAATATGTGCTCGTGGCGCCCGGCCTTGTTGTCCCACTTCGTGAACTTGACGGCCACCTCATCAATGAGGCGTTCCGTAACCTTCCATAGCACTACAGCACGCCAATTGGCGTCCCCCTCTTGGAGATGGTGCATCCCTCCAACGAGACGCGGCTCAATTCTGGCTGTCCTGCCCGTCGTCAACGCCGTCCCATTCGGTGGTCGTGTTGACTTCCCAGGGTGCAAAAGAAAATTGTGGACGCAAAGCGACATACCTCTCAGGGGCAAGTTTGCAGACACCACTATGTACCATGCCGGCTTGTAAAGCGCTACCTGTTCATCCAAAACGTATAAGGTGCAACGTGCATGAGCTTTAGTTCAGCGAATGCTTGAGCATGAGATAAACATGTGGCACTATGGTATCAATCCTGCACAGCAGCTCCCGACATGTATGGCCGAAGGCTTCGGCGAAGCTGCACGCGTGCATGCTTCACCAAAGCTGTATTGATACGTTACCTTCAACGCGATACAAACATCTAAGTGTGAAAAATGCACAAACAGGAACCGTACGATACGCGTGCAGTATTGTTATCGGATAGGAAAGAGGACAGATAGGATATGCGTCGACGTCGTCATCATGCTAGGGGTCGCGGACGAAGTAGAAACGGAGACGCGAATGAGAGAAGATGGGTCCTTTTTTTGCGAGGTTTGTACGCGCATTGTTGGAGACAGGTTGGTGGTGTGTCGGCGCATACATGAAAATGGCTGGCGTTGTGCGAGCACATCCGAGCTCGCACGAGATTGGTTGCAAGAGAAAGGATTGACTGTCAGGAATAGACGTGACATACGTGCATGCGATTGCTTGTATGTTGCGTTTAATGAAGCGTTGCATCCCGTGACTAATTATGTGCACGACACCATGGGTGTATGCGCTTGTTCCGGTGTACTCTAATTTATAGATAGTCTGCGATTTGTGATCCCTTGACTCATCTGTGATGCGCCTGCTTGCCCTTCTAGCATGCGTGCTCGGATTGCATGCCCTTATAGCGGAACTCGCGAGGCTTGCCTCAGGTTTTTAATTTCGAGCTACTGCTTAGCTCGAAATAGATCCTCCTCCGCCGTTCGCCGTGGCTCCCTCCTCGTAGGTGTTGTTATTCCAGTTGTTTGCCCGCATCAGGTGTGTGCTTAGCAACTAACTTCGAGCGATCCGTTGGTTCGGCTGCGTTTCACGTCAGTCGACTAGTATCTGATCTTATCTTTGATTTTCTTCTTCATCTCGTCTTCGACTCTGATTAGTTGTTCTCTATCTCTACCTGTCGGTTGAATGGTTCTGCAAGTGGAGCACAACGAAGGCTTTGCGCAGCAACTCAAAGTACTCCAGGTTGTTCTGGCTGCAAACCAGGATCTGTCGCAGCGGCACGCCGCGCAGCTGCAGCTCAAGTCAGATCAGCAGCTGCGGTACGAGCCACAGCAACAGCCTTTTGTCAGGGTTTCGAAGCATGGGATGCCGTCCGCCAGCCATGTCACCGCGACAACCCAGTTTCCGACCCTGTCACATTTTACGCTCCTATTCTCGTCCCAGCATTCATTCGCCGCCGTGTTCTGCTTCCCGATCGTCCACGTGGGTGTCATCTGCTCCCGCTGCGTCACAGCGAGAGGGTGCCCTTCCCCTCACAACTCCATTCCCGACGTCACCCCGTCTCATTCCCATCCCATTCCACGTTCTCTCCTTGAATGGTCGGCAGAATCGCAGTGCATTTTCAGGTGTGTTGCTTATGCAGGAGGCAGCCTGAAAGCTGTGTTGAAAGATCTCGCAGTCAAGGTGCCTTTGTTGCTGAAATGTGATGCATATGGAGATCAGGTGTGCCATCTGCATCTATGCTGCATGAGTAATTCCGGCTACTGGCCCTCTTGAGTGCTGCTCCATGTTTGCTGCGGCTTGTGCGTAACGTATGCAGTAGCCACATTGAGTGATGATTGAGTTGTATTTTTGAACTGGTGTTTGAGGGTACATGACAATTTGCAAACAATATGTGTTGTGTGCTGCAAGAACATGTGCTAGTTCAGAAACTTGAGCAACATGACATTTTTGAACATGAACCACATGGCACGTGTTCCAGGGATGATAGTCATTTGAGTACTCCATGGTTGGAAGTTAGTCTTTTGATGTCGTGATGATGGGTGTTGTGATGCTGTAGAGGCCATTGTGTCCAATGAGTTTCTGTCTGCATGATCTGTTTAGGGGATCATGTAGTTGCACCTAAGTGAGTTATCATGCAGTTGCCTCGAGTGAGTGTTGGGAAGGTTTGCTGTGTACAGAATGCCCACGCACATTTGCGCAAAAGGTGGCTAGGTCCTAGGTGGAATCAGATGCAGCGGTGATTCTCTTCCGTTACATCAATGTAGACGATAAAGAAGTTTGGGCATTAGGTGGTTTTTAAGAGCGATATTGTCTGCGATAATGGACACGATAATCGACATCCCCATCATGATTCAGCTATCAGAGAGTGACGAAGCTCGCCATACTGGACGCCATTTCGGATGCACAATTTGTCCCCCGCCAGAGGGGGGTCAAATCAACCGACCATTTTGGACGCCATTCCCACTCCGGACAGTGCCTCGCCCAACCCTGTCTGCACTTGTTGCGGTGCACCACAAAGTCTCGCGCATCAAGGACAGACCGTCATTTTGTCGTATCAAAATCAGGCTTCTTTTTCTCTGCGTACAGACACTCGCGCCGTTCGTTTTCGTCTAGGTTCGGAGAAGTTGTATCACCTCTGACGACCAACAAGCACTATATCCGTGACTCTGCCCTTGTTTCGCCTGTGCCAGAGCATTGAAGGCATCAGCTGACTTCAATGTTGTCATATGAGATCGGCTAAGGCGTCGGAATGCTGGAAAACCTCAGTGCGAGGCTGGACTGCCATTTTAACAACGGAGCACCTCCTGCCAACAGCAGAGCCCATGCGAGGCCGCAAATCCCGAATCGTAACCGTTTCAAACAATCGACCGTTCATCTGCAGTCTTAATTGCTGGCGACAAGCTCGCCTGAATAAGCGTGAAGTGAAGGTTGCTGCTGAAGGTCGAAACCCTGCAGACGCACTAGACCGTCTTGCAGCTTCAGGGTACTAGAACGTGCGCTGTAACACTGTGATTAGTGTTACGAATTACGAGCAAAAATTTTAAAATACGACGTTATATTACGTTGAGAAGCTTGTCGTAATTTATCGCATAATTATCAGTTCTCCCCCTTGTATCAGTAATCGAACATCGTCGAACGTCGCTTCTGCTTCAAAACTTGCAAGCGCTTGTATTTTGTACGTCAAAGGGCATACCCGATGCCTATTACTGTTACTCTCTTGAAAGTTCAGTTGTTGACGGCGTCAACGCATGACGACCAATCCATGACGACTGGTATGTGACGATGCCAAAGACCTGAACCAACAGTTTAGCGTCATGACACGAAAATAGACCAATTTCTTGAAACGGTTGGAGGTCTTGGATAACAAGGTGGAAATTTGGCAACTAAATTGGAATCTCTGTTGGGAGTTGATCTCCTGACAAAGATTTTGAGTGTGGGTTGCGACGATCTCCCAAAGGAATTGACGGGTCGTTTTTGGTCAGCCGTGGCTGACCTCTTTTCTTGCAGGGTACAGGACGAAGAGGATGAAGACATGTCAGGGCAGGTTATGGTAAGTCAAGCTGGTCCAGGTACGCTTGCCTCAGGTGATGGTAATGATAACTCTGATTCCCAAGTAGTTCTTGGAGTTGCCAATGTCCATGTGCACTGCCATGTGGATGCGGTAGTGCTGTAAAAAGATACATCATCATCACACGACAGTATCGTAAAAACAGGCATCTTATGATGAATTGTTGCTGATGCATTGTTGAAATCGGCCCTTGGTTTCCAAAACAACGGTCACACGGGTTCCCCCCCCAATTTCGGGATTTTCCTTTCTGTCGTAATTTATATAACCCATCTTCCCAGCCCACGTAATTACGCGGAACTTTTCTTTGTCGGAAGTCGTCATTTATCGTATGTAGGAACACTAACTGTGATACATGCTGAATTGACATTATTCTGCGTTTCCTGTCACTTTGCATGCCGGAAGCGTACGTTTGGGACTTCTGAATGCATGGTTTGACAACAACAGAAACCTCGAAGAAACGCTCCGGCATGCAAGCAAGTCACTTCCACTGCTTTTCGCGTCCGTTGTCACTCATTTTTTAGCATACTGCAAAGAGGTGTGGGCTCTAGGCTGTCGGGGTTAGACACCAGGTCCGCAGAGGAGTGGTCATGCCACTTCTGAGCTGCCTCGCAGAATGCACAGCCGAGTCCGGGTTGTGTATCAATTCAACATCTGTTGTGTGTTGCTTGAAACATAGCCTGCTCATGAACGTATGCTTGTCAAGAGCATCAAACTTTGTTGCATGAACGAGCCTCCCGTCCTTGACTATGTACTGCACCAAATCGCTCAAAAAAGCATCAGCCAACTCAGCATCATGCCCTCTTTTTCACTGGCATACGAAGCAGCGACTGTCAAATGTTGTTGCAATGCGTTCAGGTGTCACCCGTGCTGCGCTCGATCAGATGCTCGATATCCACATGCCTCGTAAACACACAAGGCCACGATGACGGGGCAGGCCCATTGACTGGAATGGTCGTCTGAAATCGTGTCCAATATGGGGTACATAATCGCTCTTAAAAACCACCTTACATTGCAAACTGCAAAGAACGCTTGCTATGCAGGTGCCGTACATCCCAGCGTATGCTGCCGCCGGCACCTTGGTGCAGCTGTGTCTAATACCGCGCTTGCGGGCCGTCTCTGGGAGCACCAAACCCCTCCAAATTGCCCTGGTGGAAATGGCGATAAACTTGCGGACACCACTCGGCCGTGTTAAGCTCGTCATGGCTGCATTCGCGTATTTCCGCATCGTGAGGGCTCTGCAGATGGTGCTGATTCCAGGCAAGGGGCAAGTGCTCGATCTCAACGGCACCGGTACAACCGTGATTTTCTCTGATGACAAGGTCGAGAAGGTCGTGCACATGGCAGAGCAAGAATACCTGTCGTTCCCGGAGCATAAAAAAATGCTGCGGGCTCTGTACTCACAGCTGCAAGGTGCGCGCAACGTTGTGCAGCCCTCCCCTGCCCAGAGCAGCAAGAACCCGTCATGGAAAGACGACTACTACACTGTGCGACTGCAGCCCATTGGAGAGCTGCTTTCGAAGCTTCCTGCTGCGATTGGGGACATGCAACCCTATCTCAGCGATGTGCTGATCGGCTTGAGGAGCCTGCACGACCTCGGCTTTGGTCACACTGATGTGCGAGAACCCAACATCTTGGAAAGGACATCAGGGACTGGCTATTTCTTGATCGATCTGGAGATGGCGATGCCCTTGAACGCTCGTTACGCACCCGAGCTGCATAGGCCCCCCCGTAAAGCGTGAGGTTCAGAAATGGAAGCGCTGGAAGATGGCGTGTTCACGGAACGAAGCGACCTCTTCATGGTTGGATTGATCCTGGCCAAGGCATCGAGCAAAGTGCAGAGTTGCAGGGTTGCGCGGAGGCGGGCGACCTGTGCGCGTCCTTGCTGCAAAAGCAGGTGTCTACGGTGCATGACGCCTTGCAGCATCCATTCTTTGCCGTGCCTGAGCACAACTCTGGGTCTGGAGGTACTGCTCCGTCTACAGTGACGAGCGGCATCGCGCCATCACTTCCACGCATCAACGCCCCTCTGCAAACCCCTGGCCATCTGCAGCGCCTTCCTCGTTGGCGCCCAGAGCTCCGCAAGGCTGCGCTGCGTTGCTGCCCGCACATGCATGCGCGCATCGTGTCCCAGCGTCACGCGAGGGTGCTTCGGTGATTGCGCATGCAAGCAAATTACCGAATGGGGCATCGCCTGCTACTGTCCCATGGAATGGACTTCGCGAATCCCCAGCACTTGCTCTTCTCAGTTCATTTGTTAGAAAATGAGCTTGGTAGCTTCGTGTGCGTTTTGAACTCTTGACATGCCATGAAGTGACAACTGATGTATCGCGCAACGAGCGCGGACTTTGTGGTTTTCGAGGGACTTGTTTGTTTTGTTAGTCGGTTTGTGCTGGCCAAATTGGCGGTCATAGAATCTCCCAATGATTGCCTTCAGATGATGGGTATTGCCAATTCGTTATTAGTCGGCATGGATCCCTTTGCATCTTTGTTGTACACAGCTGGTGGCGCACTGCACTGTGTGCGCATGCAGTGCGTGTGATTTGTGTGATTGGGACCATGTCTGTATGTGACGCATGTGCATCGAAGAATATTGCAGCAGGCAATCTTATCTTAGTTAGCAATCAGCAGCGCAAGCTTGAACCCATACCGATGGCCGACGTGGCACAGATCATTCGCATGCGATGCGCATCTGCTATTATTACAAGCAACAGGGCTGGCAAACAGGAAAAAACACAGAAACTAACACTGAAAACAATGACACAAGCAAAGACAAAACACACAAGAAAACTAGCAACCTAAGCCACGCCGGGGATCTTCCTGCGGTGCATCACACCCCGCATGGAAGTCCGAGCCGACGTTCACGGTGACACGAGAGAGGGACTTGTAGCACATGCGCGCGTTGCCCTTGCACAAAGCACAGCTGAGCTCCCGGCGGACGCCACGTACGAAGGCGGCCTTGGACACCCGGTTCCCCCCCCCTGCCGCCAAGTCGCCAAGCTCCGAAAGGAAACGCGAGGTGGCGGAGCCCATGCGGCCGAACGACTCCGCGGCGACCGGGATGAAGTCGTAAGCGGAGCCCTCCCCAAACTCCTCAAAGGCTCGTTGCTTCTGCAGCTCCGCCTTTGCTGCCGCGGATCCGGCAACCTCCGCGGCATCGCGAACAAACAACGGGGCCACCGTGTGCGTAACAACGCAATCCATGACGCGGACGCGGCCGTCAGGCCAGACAGTCAAAATATCCCCGCGACGAAGACCAGCAGCCCCTTGCGCCCACGCAGCTGCAAGGCTGCTGTATTGCGGTTCCACGCTAGACGCGCAGCCCGCACGGTGGATGGCATGGCGCCAGGCCGAAACCCAGTAGTTATGGCGCACCGATGCCTCACCCGCATTGCGGTTGCACGAGAGAGCGTGGTCTGGCGTCGTGGAGTCGCCGGAGGTGCAGTGACAAGGCGGAACATCCACCACCGTTGTCACCCCCAGACCGAGTAGGTGACGCCCCGCTGCAAAGAATTCTCCATCCTAAGGCGTAAAGTGGGCGCGGTGGGCAGCGCAGTCAGCCATGCCGATGCTGGTCCACAAGACGCGCTGCGGATACGCGCCGCCGCGCGCCGACCCTCCGCGGTGGTAGTATCACAGGCGTCGAGGAAGGCTGCGCCCAAGCGATCGCCAACGAGGCGTGACACGGACTTCTGAACCCCGGGCAGCTCCGCCTCAATAAACTTGGTTGGCAGGTCACGCGCGCTCTGGTCCCATTTGCATGCCTCAGATGCATCATCGAAGACACGTTGCCAAGCGGTCAATAACCTTGGCCTTGTCACGCTCGAGAAAGGCTTGCATGCATCCAGGCCTTCCTTCATAACCGCTTGCGCTTTGGAGGCCCCCGCGACCAGCGCCGCGTCTGCGACAAGCGACGTTGCGACGCGCAGTCCGAATCCGCCGTGCCGCAAGGGGAGTTTGAGCTGTTGAATCGCACTCACCGACAGCGCTCCAGTTACAGGCACCTGAAAAAGCGCAACCGCGGCCGCTGTAATGGCTTCCTCCATTCGCGCAACGCTGTGTTGCAGGGAGCCCCACAGAACCGTGCGCATGAGGTGCGCCATGCGAAGGGACAGAGAGGATCGGAGCAAGGCAAAGTGTGCCTGAAGACTGACCGGCAAGGCCCTGAGTTTGTGAATCTGTGCGATAACGGAGTCCGCGCGGGCGTCCTGGGTCGCTGCCTCGTACCTGACCGTGCCAATCGGCGTGCCGCATACCGTGATTCCCTCCGGGCAGTGCATGATGCCCAGGTCTGCCGCCAGCGCCGCAATTGCCGGCGAGGGGCCCGCGGTGAGCGCACACTTGAGCGGCTGCACGCGCAAGCCAACGCTTGCAACCCCTTGCGCCCCTGTGAGCGCGAGAAACGCGGCACGCAGCGCGTCAACTTTGCCAACCAGGCTGATGTCGTCGGCGATCGCCATTGTGGCGACGGTGGGCACCGCTGCTGAGGTGCGCTCCAGGATCTGTTGCAACACAAGGGCAAAGAGCAGCATGGCCAATGTGTCGCCTTGGCGCACCCCCATGCATGACTGAATCGGAGGAGTGCCCGCCTGCGCTCCAATAACATGCAGGTTTGTAGGGGCGCCGTACGACCACTGAACGTACGCCAACAACGAGGGCACGTGTTTCTGCACCGCCTTGAAGAGCGCCGACCGGTCCACTGTATTGAAGGCGTTTGCCATGTCAACGGTCAATAATGCCGCCTCGGAGTCGGACGCTAGCGCTGAGCGGACGGCGTGCACAAGGGCCTCTACTCCTCCAGAAACGCCCACCGCGAGCTGGAGAGGCGCAAGTGAACGACCAAGTTTCTCGCACGCGGTCATTGCGCATAAGCCTGCGAGGCGGTATAGCACCTCCCCTATCGCAATGGGCTTTGCCCCACCGTCGGGCTTTTGCAAGCCCACGAGGGACGAGTCTAGCAGCGACGGATGGCGCGGGAGTTTGCCCGCAAGCATGTGGTTGATGAATTTTAGGCTGGCATTGAAGGCCTCGGATGAGCCTTTCACCGCAGCTAGCACGTGCTCGTACGTCATGCCGGTGGGCCCACCTGCCGAGCCGCGTTTGGCCTCGAGTCGCTCCAGAACGCGCTTGAAAGTGTCCTCGTCAACGCGAAGCGGCGGAGTGTTGTCCTCCAGCGGGGCCGGGGGCTCAGCGAATGGATGCTTCTCGCGCAGGGCCGCGATGACCTCAGGCAGACGGGTATCAGCCAGGGGCGCTGACGCCAGCATGCGTGCGGCGCGTGTCACACTGCCGAGTGCGAGCATGCGTTCCATACGCAACGCCATGATTTGTTCGGCTGACAGCTTGCGGCGCCGAACACGCGGGATAGTCGCCTCTCGCTCATCCGTGACCTCGTCATCATCCTCGTCCTCAAGGGCTTCGCCCGCCTGTATGCGATGCGGGCCAGTGCGCGCCGATTGCGCCATTGTGACCCGCGGCTGTCCGCCAGCGCACGTCGCGTAAGGTCCGCGAGGACATCCAAAGCAGAGCAGACCTCCACGGACAAGCGGGAGTCGTCAGCGCGCTCGACATTGTAATTGACGTTCCTGACTGCGCACGCAAAGGTGCGGCTCCACTGCTTGCTTACGGCCGTCGGCACTGTTTGCGGAATTATGATACAGGCAACTCAGGTTAAGACATACGGGGTCTAAGACATACGCCCTCTAAGACATACGAATTCTCGGCCACCGACGTGCTAAGTAACAAATCTCTCTAGATAAGACATACGTATGCACGTTGTAAGACGTACGTTTTCGAGGGAACGAACCCTGCCTGGGCCCCATCTTAAGACATACGCGGCTACTTCCAGATAGTCTCCCGCGGAACGCACAGCTGCTTGGAGCAGAAGAGGTTGTGGGCGTATTGAAAGGCATATTAACGTTGACGACATTGGTCTCAATGAAATGGCGAAGCTCCATGTCACGTAGGTAGCATTGTACAATGGCTGAGCCACCAGCGAAGCGCCCCAAAAAGCACGCATTCTCTTTAGCGGAAAAGCTGTGGTATCTAGATATGAAAGCAGAGCACTCGTGGTCCATTCAGAAGACTTGTGATGCATTCGAGGAGAAGTACAAAGTGTCTTTACCGAAGGGGACAGCTCAGGGTTGGGTCGCAAAGGAGTCCCAAACTCGCGCAGCCATTGCAGACTCCGCAAAGGACAACGATGCCACTCAAAGGCTTCGCGATGCTAAGTTTCCAAAGCTGGAGCTAGCCCTTTCACACTGCTCTGGTTGTATCTGTCGACGACCCTGTGGCCGAAGACAGCGACGAAGAAGACGAGCCCGAAGGCCCGCCGCCCACAATTTCGATACAGCAAGCGATTCAGCACCTCACAGAATTAAACGCATACTTTGACGCAAACGCGGGCACATTCAGCGAGGCGGAAATCACGTTCATGCAGGGTTTGACGTCGAAATCCCTGTCGCTCAGGGCCAGTCGGCAAGTTCAGAGCACATTACCCTTCGTTATCATCCCTCGCGTGTTGCAGACCGATAGTTAGAGAGACGCTATGGGTTGTTTAACGTTATTTTCGATTTCCATAATTTTTGGAAGTTTTAAACTGCGGTATTTTGTAAGACATACGTTTCGTAAGACATACGATTTCCGATCCACCGAGGCGTATGTCTTAACCCGAGTTGCCTGTACGCGCGGTATGGCGGCGGGCTGGCGTTTGGTGGTTGACGGCGCGCAAGGCGCCTGCGCGTGAGCGTGCGGCCGGTGTGCTCGGCGGTCGGCCACGTCCGCGCGTCAGTGGCGCTGGTGATGCGCGGCGTTGTTGCTGCCTGACGGACGTTCCAGCACTGGGGCCGGCAGCAATTGGCGTGGGCAGCGCATTGATCGGCATCGGCGCGGGCGGCGGCGGGGGGGCGGCCCGCGGCATTTGAGCCGGGGCTGGCACAGTCGGGAGTTGCGAAGGCATGACGGCGGCAGCTGGATGCGCATTGAACGCAGAGCGAGCGGTGCTCAGTGCCGAGGGGGCTGAGGGGGCCTGGGCGCGGCGCTGCAGTGGCATCGGCAGGGCGCTTGGGGGCTCACCGCTGGCATGGGGGACAGGCGCAGTCGGCGGCAGCGGAGTGGGCTCAAGCAGCGGCGGAGAGCGGCGTGGAACATCGTTCCCAACGCCTCTGAGCATCGCCTGTGGGGACCGCACATCCGACCTCAGACCCCAGCGAATCTACTGCACTAATTATCCCTCGAGTGACGTCATTGGTCACTAACTGGTCACTATCGTCAGCTCTTGGGTACTCTTTCGAGAGGGGACTTTACTGCACCGAACTATACTGTGCCCCTCCTGAATATTATCAGAATACTTCACTTATCTGTAGTTATTTATCAGGACTAAACTCATCCTGTCATAACAGGGGCCCCCACCTGCGCCCTCGTGCATTGCCGCATCGGCATGCGGCGTGCGTTTTCCGGCAGCGACATGAATATTAAGGTGAGTGCTCTACGTAGCCGCCTTGAAAGTATGTTTGGTCCGACTGGTAATAGTGTTAGGGATGTTCTCGAGCAGTCCGAGTTTTTCAGTGAGGATGAGCCCTACCTGACGGATAAGGTGTTATCCGTCCAGACGGACCACAATTTTGCATTGGTTGACGCAGCAATAAGTAAAGTTTTAGCTGCGCACGTATGTGCGGTATTAGAAGTCGCACGATATGCAAAACAGTATTCAGTCGGCCTTAAGACCATGTTCAGTACTCCTGCATATCAGGACCCAGCCGACCAAGAGGCTCTTAGCTCCCGAGTAGGAGACCTCTACAGTCAACAGTTTTGGAAGGCTTGCAATTTACAAGGGATTGCGGACCTGGCCACAGAAGTGCCAGGCAACAGTACAGTAGCAAGTAAATTCCTTGCAGCCATCGATGTTTTCCCAGATGAACTAATGGACGAAGTGGATCCATCACTGGGGTTTCTAGTAAAGTCACCGATGGGCACTACAATGATTCCCGCGCTTCTCAGCAGCGCTACAGTGAGAACCATGTTCAGTCTGCTACCTCTAGTCGGGCGTGCCTTGTATACGTCGTCAACACTGCTCCTGACAAACACTGAGGCAACAACAGTCGCCATCGAAATGGCCCTTCTCGAGCTTCACAAAGACAGTAAGCTCTCCAGTTTACAAGTTGGACAGTTCGCGGGCTCGGAATCCCCGCGTGGAAGAGATTGGTGCAGGATTCTTATGAGGCTGATGACATTGATGTCGTTGGAGATAGCGGTTATGGAAGCCTTGTCACGAACAGCGGACCTCTTCCTCACCTTCCCTAATTTCAACGTCATGGGAGGACCACAGTACGAAATCAACCCAGGGCTAATAGTGCCTTATGCTCAGGAGCAGACGGAGCAGCTAAAACAGCTGCACCCAGACTTCACCTACGGTACTACATACGATCTGCCAGGTGCTGTCGCACTTACTCCTGTCGCGCATAAAGTCATGACGGCATGCGATTTCTGGAGTCCCAAATGCGTAATAAGTATAGTAATTATCGCATGCCCA
>NW_028323289.1:0-66884 GCF_984573655.1 Nuphar pumila | reverse complement strand
CAGGTTGCGCAAAACTGAGATTGCCGTCGGCGGCGCAGGTGTCAGACATGTTTCACTACAACAAAGAGAGGCCGGTGCTGCCTAAGAATGCAGCCAAGCACTCGGGGGCCATCAAGTGGGTGAGGGGTCTTGTGGAGCGGGCAGAGGCGCCCATGGAGAAGATCCGCGGCCTCAACAAGATGGTACTGGAGACGGAGCAGGCGCGTGAGATGTTCAAAACACATTCTGCCCTGCTCCAGGCCATGCAGGTGACGCATCTCTCATGTAAGAAATGTATTATAGGGTTTGATTAGCGGCGGGATTGTCTATGACTTGGTCAACCTAGGAGGCAACACAGAACTTTCCCGCCTTGTGCAAGAGGGCAAAACGATCACATTCTTGACCGTTTTGTCAGACACTGTAATTTGCGGGTCGCGATGCCTGAAAATGCATGAAGTTAGCGGGGCGAAAATGAAATGTCTAACCACGTTACGGCGAATCACTTGTTCTTGCCTGACTCGGATTCCGTGCCAGAGCGTGGCCACGCCTGTGCAGGAGTTTGAACAAAAGAACATCGTGGCGTGGACCGAGACCGTGGAGCAGGTATCCACCGACAAACTCGCCATGAACCTGCTCCGCCTTACCCCCAACGACGACTCGCTGCGCCTGATCGAGGTCAACTTTGACCCGCAGCTGGTCAACCTGCTCCGAGAGACCAAATACTTCATCCAGCTCTCCGTCGATGTGCCAGAGCAGGCCAAGGACGTGTTTGACCGTGCAAGCATCTTCAGACGACACATCGGCTCGCTTGACTTGATCGTTGGGGTCTGGAACCGAATCCAAAAGACGATCCTAGCGGTTGAGATCCCTCTTGTGCTGGACCAGCTAAAGGTTCTCGACGGCCGCCTGGAGGAGGGCCTCTCGAAGCTCAACTGGAACTCGAGCACAATCGACAAGTATATCGAGGAGGTGCGGCCCGGTTGTCGTGCTAGCGTTTCGCTTGATTGTGGCTTTCGCGATTACGGATGCCTAAGCACGGATAGACTGTCGATGCCTGTACACCCTAGCACACTTATGCCATCCGAAAAGCCCTTTGGTGACAAGCGCGGAACCGGTCACGGCTGCCTTATGTAACAAGATCGCTTTCCATCCATTTGCGTGAACTGTTTGGGAAAGAATCGAGATCGAAATCCATTATGGCGAAGCAACGGGTGGTGTTGGGAATGTCTGCATTGGCTGCTAGTGGCTGCATTGCTGAGCAATCACGACGATCAACCTGTAAAGTTCAACTAAAGTCCAACTATGAGACGGCGTAATTTCAGCGGTACACTTACATCAATAGCTCGTTGTATCAGCTGTTTCGGCGTATGATAACGCACAAGGAGTAGCATTTTGCCAGGCGGAGTAAAATTTATGGGTTCAGATGCCTGCAAATAAGTGAATTGGAGGACAGAAGTGGGTGTCAGACCCCATCCTGGGAAACTACCGGCGAGGAGGGACACGGGCTTGTAGCGTGCGAGTCATGGTATTCAGGTCAACCTGTTGTCAGGGGTGCCGGTATGAATGTCCGCAAAAGAGAACACAAATCGCGTCAGGAACCACGCCAGGTACACACAAGCGAGCACCGCAATACACAAGCCTGACTCAAATCTGACACATTGATGCCAGCTGTAGGTCAAGGTGATGGTGGACGAGGTCGACCTGATCCTACGAGAGCTCAAGCACAATGTGCAAGGCACCAAGCAGGTCCTCAAGCTCTGGGAAACCAATCTGCTCTTTGAGCGAAAAGTAGGCAAGACATACTCCTTCCAGGAGCTGATGGAGGACTTCTCCAAGAGTGTGGAGCAGCGACACTCCGACATGAGCGACAATGGGAAAGACATCGGCAAAAACGTCTCCTCTTCCTATCGGTCCGCTGCTTTCCCTGACAGACGGAGCCGTGTTCTGTCTCCTGCCATGTGATGATGCAGTACATTTTGCAACACTACCGCATCCACATGGACATCGGCAATTTCAAGTGCAACTTCGCACTTTGGAGGCACGTGCCTTGATCAATCTACGAGCACGTGTTTGTGCATTCACATTTTGACCGCTCACAAACTGATGTATGGGTCATGGTTCCCGGTTAAATGTTGAGATTGCTTTTGTGTCTTTGACAGAGCGTATCTGAGGCCGAAGCCCCTCGGGTAAAAACATCTCTCGCCGTGTTTCACGGCAGAGTGGACATGGCTAAATTCTTGATTGATTGCATCATTTTCTCGCGCAGGACGCTGAAAGTTCGACCGGACCCGCGCGACTGGAAGGCCTACACAGACTACGTGTCCGAGATCGTGATCGGCGGCTTTGCTAAGGGAATTATCGTGTCGATCGACTACATGTCTGGGCAGTTGGACCCCGTCAAAATGGCAGAGAACGAGGTGCCCCCCTGCTCGAAGTGCAGATGGTGCTCGAGAATAGCGCGATCCGGTGGAAGCCTGACCTTGGGATGGGCGACGACGACTCCATCGGCGTCAAAACCATGTTCAAGCAGTGGCTCAAAAAGTGCGACCCTACCAGGCCTGCGCCTTGAATTGTTCCTTGAGTGCTCTCGCCTGTGCGATGGATTGGATCGAGTTGAGATCGATCAAAACAAAGGCATGGCGTGATCTCCGATTGATTTATTTATCTGTTTAAAGCCAGTTCTGTTGGTTTCCAATCATGATATCAGCAGTACACATGTCCATGTCCTTGTGGGCAGAAGTAGACGAACATCAATCGGGATCCCTGCTAATCCACGCCAGGTCCACACATCCTGGGTCAAAGGGGCTGAGCTGCCGCAGTCATGGACATGTCTTCAGCGCTTTGCCTGATTGTGTGATTCGGGGGTTTACGTGCTTGAAATCTTATAAATTATGTGCTTGACTCCTCATGAATTTTTATGAAGAGAAGAGGGTTCGAAAGTCAAGCCGGTGATGCACTGAAGTCTCAGGCGATGTGCTGTCGCAAAGTCTCGAGGCGATGGCAACTGTGGCTGCCTTGCCTGTTGTCGAAGTCGGCATCTTGCAGCGTTTACTGACATTCTCTGTGAACATGTAGCGTTCCTCCGGAGTGATTTCTGGGGTCCAGACGCCCAAAAATGCATTAATTAAGGGGATAGAAATGGGCTTGGAGAGCCATTCTGGGGAAGCATGGTGATATGCATGAACTTGTGAGCAGGCTTGATTCCCAGTTGATGTTTATTGTCATAACTTTGCAGGTACTTGGCAACGGGGGAGCTGATGAAGCGCCTGGATGTGGGCGAGGGCAACTACGGGCGTGAGATCGAGGAGGACTACGATGTGATGTGCGCCATGACGCGCTTGCAAGACCTCGTGCTGAAGAACGAGCATGCGTGCAACACCTTCATGGGCAAGTTCCACAAGTACTCCGACCTCTGGCTGCACAACATGGAGGAGAGCCTCAAGGAGTGGCTCGAGGCAAACTCCACCTCCCTGGAAGGTGCGAACATCGGCCACTGCTTGCGATTTCAAGCGGTAATGTGGATCGTCGATGCCGTGCTTTGTTAGACCCTCTGGTTTTCGGCTCCGGATGCCCGGAAATGCATGATTGTTTTGGGCAGACATGTGGTTTGCTAACCATTCTGGTGAAGCATTGCGTCGACTTCTCTGCTGGGCGATGCGATGAGCGGGTCTAGATGCCTCGGGATGCTTGGTAAAGGCATGCAGTGCATACCCAGGCAATACAAATGCATTTCATAGGTTGTTGGTCGTAGCCTATGATAGATGCGTGATGCAAAGAGCGCTTTGAGGTGCTTGAACCGTGATGACGATGTATCATTTTACAACTACCGCATCCACATGGACATTGGCAACTCCAAGAACTCTACATGGGAATCAGTGCTACCGTAACCATCCCCTGAGGCAAGCGTACCTGGAACATCCTGACTAACCATAGCCTGTCAAGAATACGAGGACGGAGATGGGACAATCAGGACAGATTTGAGAGGTCGAGCCCCATGCCGACAAAGCACTGCTGACAACTTTTCACGACACTGCCGCATCCACATGTAAAAGGGTGGGAAAGAGAGTGTTTTCACTGAGCTACCGCGACCGGCACATGCAATTGCTTGACGCCGTTTTGCTTGACAGCAGCTTGGCGGTGAGGAACGCAATGGATTTTTACATTGTGAATCAGACGCAAGAGGAAGATAAGCAGACCCCTGGGCAAAGATGATTTGCTGGCGTCCCATTATGGGCCTTGACGCAATGCCCGATTGATTTGTTGTACTGTGTTCTGCTTTTTGATTGCATTGCTTGCTCCGCAGATGGCACTCGAGAGCCTCCCTCGCTGCAGCACTTTGACCAAGAAATTCAGAGGTACAAGCAGATGGAGAAAGAGATGAAGGGGCTGGCGGCGTCTGCGGACATCGGCTGGGTGAAAGTGGATGCCAAGCCTCTTAAGAAGGCGCTCGAGACGATGGTCTCTAAGTGGTCGTGGACCTACATCAAGTACCTTCAGGACAAGGTGGTCAACGAAATGGATGACCTCTATAAGTTCATGAGCGACGCCAACCACGTGCTGGACCTCAGCGTGCGTCTCCCTAGCACCAGTGCTTTGCCAGAAAGAAACGAGGTACCCTGAATCGATGAGAGTACAGTCTATGAGATTTGAGTCAGTACATGCTACCTGCCAAACCACTCAAATCAGGTTTCTTAGACTGCGTATTTGAATTTGTATCTCCTTTGCAGGGGCAGCTTGCATGAGCATTTGAGCAGAGAGTGGTTGCATCTCTGCTCCTGGAATCTCCCTTTCTGTCCCCAAAAATCATGCGAAAGCAGGCGCATGAATCCAAAAATCACTCTGCCTGGCAAAACACCGCCTCTGCTCCGTCTTGCCATGCCTTTGCTCTGGCTACAGCTGGCAGTGCTGGTCACGCAACGATACAATTGCCGTGTTCAGGCAATAAGTCAAGTCACCGGTTGACTGAGATCTGTTCTTTTCGTGGATACGCTGTGCTTACAATGACCGTTTTCTGTTGACCCATGGACTGTTGGCAGCACAGATCGGAGACAATTTTGAATCATCGAAGAGACATAGATGCCCTGAGCACATTGATGAACTGCAGAAAGACCATGGCCATGTCGGGGTACTGCGCAATGATGTGGCACATGGTTGTGGTCTTGTGTCAGCTGGGCGCAAGCAGAACTGACTATGCAATCACACTGTCATTCACTGATCTGGACACCACCAGCTCAGGGGTCCAGGTGTGGGTAGTACAGTACAATTACACAGCTATTCACAGGAACGTCCCATGAGTTGCAGACACAGCTGAGCGGCACAGAAGGCAGCATATTTGATTGATTCTCAAGCGCGTCTTGCGATTTGCAGGTTGGAGACGAGAAGCCGGACGACGACGAGCCAGAGCGCGAGGAGCCCTCCGACGACGCAGAGAGCGTGAACCCAGAGCAGCTGAAGAAGGAGAAGGCGGAAGAGGCGCGCAAGAACCTGTATAAGATCATGGGTGCCATGCGCGACATCCGCGTCCGTGATGAGCGCACATCCAAGATGTTTGCGCCCATGAAGGAGATGGTACAGCTCTTACAGCAGTACGGTAAGTTTCCCGACATTTTGTGTTGTTTCACCACATCCACATGGACAAATGGCATCTCGAAGCACTACTTGTGCATCAGTCGGAAACTGACATTGGACTGCCTAGAATTGAAATGCAATGAAATAGAGCGATTTTCAAATCAGACAGAGCTGAGTTTTGCAGGTATCACAATCAAGGAGGACACCGTGTCCAAGCTGGACGACGGACCCATGCAGTGGAAGCAGATCGACAAGAAGAAGAAGCAGCGCACGGAAGCGCTCAACACAAAGGTCATCTCAGAGGCCCTCGAAGTGCGCCGCCGATCGGACGTCTTCCAGAAGAACGTGGACACCTTCTCAGAGCAATTTCAGGCCATTGCGCCGTTCAACGTTGAAGGTGGCGAGCTCAAGCTCGAGTTGGTGAGCTCCCCCTCTGAGTCCCTGCTTGGGTCCGTTCCCACTCAGAATGCACCCTGTTTGCTCCAGGGAGAGTGGAGTTGTGAATAGTACGGGTATGTGTTACAGCGTCCATTGCGGTCACGCTCTTAACTTTTTCCCATGTTTAATGTATCACAAGATATCTGACACGTTGCCTGAGCTGGCACGCAAATAGCCAATTCATCCTGTGTGGACGCTGACTCGCCGTTGCTGAACATATATAAGCGCATATTAGCGTTTCCACTGTCGATTGAAGCAGAGTCCAGTCACAGCAATGAGGGCTGATCAATGCACACTCGAGGAACGGAGCGTGGCTGCTGAATCGCAGAGTATCGTGAGCACTTGAGTTCCAGTTTGTGAAAGGCTGTGCCTGCACAATCATTCTGCATGTTTAAGCGCGAGATTAGCTTTGGCTGTCTCGCCCTGGACTGGCAGGATTCGTTTTGGTTATGTTTTTTAATGTTTACTCATTGACGACTACCATGCAGGTTCCGAAAGCTTACCGCGTGATCGATGCGTTCCACCACGGCAAGGCGCCATGTGACACGGAGAAGGGCTTTGAGAACCTCGGCCTCATCATGAAGGACGCACAGAGGCTGCAGGAGGAGCAGGACCTCTTTGACCTCAACGTGTCCTCCTACCTCAAGCTGCAACGCTGCTCCGAGCAGCTGGGTTACCTCAAGTCGTGCTGGGACATGGTGGGCACAGTGATGTACACATTTGTGGACTGGTGCGCCTCCATTCCGTTGACACTCCCTGCTGCATGCATGGAGATGATGAGGCTGTATCTTGTTACCATGGGTAAGGGTTAGGGAGTAGGGATGCTCAGCTAAACCAATCAATGACTATGGTATATGTTTTTGGGCAGTACCGCATCCATATGCACATTGGCAACTTCAAGCGCTACTTCAACCAGACGGATTGCCATGCCCCCTTCCATTGAAACTTGTGGCCGTCTCCTAAGACTGGGCAAACTGGGAAGTGGTGACATGCCGATAGTGAGTGCTGAATATGTTCCACTTGAAGTGGGAACGCGGAATCAAGTTGTCTATCTCTAATACATTGGGCGACATTGGCTAACAGCTGGGGCTCATCACAATTGACATTTGGCGTGAATTTGATGCCTGTTTTACTCATTTCCCAATCGGTACGCCCACATTTATGTGGCCCTGTGGAGCGGTCTTAAGGTAGCCTCAGGCATGGCAGCTGTGTGGCTGAGCTTCCAAAATAACCAATGAAAACAAAATCGTTCGGGAATCGCTCCAAGGCCCGTGTGCGACATGACCACCGCCGCATGCAGGTACAAGACGTCATGGGACAAGATCGACGTGGACTTCCTCACAGAGGAGACCAAGAAGCTCGTGAAGGACATCAAGACGCTGAACAAAGCTGTCCGCAACTACGAGGTGTACCGCCTCATGGAGGAGAAGCTGAAAGCCATGTCCACCTCCCTGCCTTTGGTCAACGACCTGCATCACCCTGCCATGCGGCCGCGCCATTGGGAGCAACTGATGAAGGTATCTGATCGCTGTCTGATCCTTGCTTTTGTACCAAAGCCTGGGATATGGCTAGAGAAAATATTGGTACATTGCAGGGGTCTGGCTTGGCTGTCTTTTGTGTGTCCTGCACAGAAAAAGGTGCCGTGAGGAATTAGCAGATAAGTTTGAGAATGTGACCGACTCCTTCAATGATATTGGCTAGGGAGCGAAGCACGCTGTCTTCTAGCACGAGGGCTTTTGTTGGAGGGAGCGCATCGATTTGTCAGGAGATCCGATATGGTCAGTGCTAACAAAGGCCTTTATGACAAGGTGTGATGTCCAAACGATTGATGGAGTCCAGTATTTTGCAGGCAACCGGGAAAACTTTTGTCAAGGATGACAAGTTCTCGCTCGGGGATCTGCTCAATCTTGGACTGCACAACTACGTCGATGCATGTTCCGAGATCGTGGACCGAGCCCAGAAGGAGCTCAACATTGAGAAGGCGCTCGAGAAGATCGAAGGCACCTGGTCTGCTCTCCACCTGAGCTTCACTCCGTACCAAGACTCAGAAGTCTTCCAAATGATCGCCGATGACACCATCACCGAGGCTCTCGAAACTGACAATCTTGTCTTACAGAACATGTCTGGAGGGAAGTATGTCCAGGTACGCGAGTAAAACAATACAACGCACTGCTGCTTTAATTGAAACGGAATCACCGAAACTCGCCTGTTCAAAATATCTCGTTGGTTTTGTAACCTCCAGGAAATTCGGTATTTTCACTATCTGATTCTTGGGGCAAGCATAGACAAAAAAATCGATATACCTACAGTTGACTGGTTTGCGGGGGTTTGAACAAAGACTGAATATTGGTGTGTTTCAATGATTTGCGGTGATGTGGTAAAGTAATGTCTCTGACTGCGCAAACGGGAACGTTCCCAAGGGTCTTTGAGGCGCCGAGGGTACAAACGGATATGACCTTGATGACGGACCACATCATTTCACAATTCACGGCAGAGGGGACATACGGTGATTACCGCCTGATTCATTTTTTGTTCCTGATGCTGCTGCATCTTTTTGAGACACTACCGCATGAACACAGGCATTGGCAACTCCAAGGCTACTGGTGAAGGACTTTCCACTCAAGCTATTGGGCATGGCACCCTTCAGGCAAGAGGGTCGTCGTCTTGACTCTGAAGACGGGGTCGCTTGGCTTGACTTCGGGCTGCGTGATGCGCTTTGTTTCAGTAACCTGAGCTGTAAACAACGCGTAACAGCTTGTCTCGTGATGTCCGGTTGCCAAGCAATTGCAAAAAAGCTGTCAAACGCTTGCCGTCGCCCGTCTAAAACCCGTCTGTGGCAGCGTCTGATGGCGCAATGATGATGTTTGCAGGGCAATGAGAAGTTCAAGCAGATGGTGAACGAGTGGCAGACCAAGCTGGGCACGGTGGAGTCTGTGCTCACTTGCTGGGGAGACGTTCAGAAGAAGTGGCAGGCTCTGGAGTCCATCTTCATCGGGTCGGCTGACATCCGTGTGCAGCTTCCGGAAGATTCCAAGCGTTTCGACGCGATCAATGCGGACTTCCAGGACCTCATGCGCTCCGCCCCAGATGTCACGGGTACGCACAACACGATCCCACTTCAAGAGTAAAGTGAATCAATCGGGAACCACGCCATGTCTCTGAAGGCGCGCTCTGCGCTGAGAGGGACGTGTGCAAGGGAATGAATTTTACTCATCCTGTCTGAACCACCCTGCTGGGTAACGAGTGCTACCATTACCACCACCTCAGGAAAGCATATACCTGGATCCGCCTGACTTATCTTAGCATAACACACCTGCCTGTGTCTTTCTTTCGCACACTTCAAGGAAGGATATCATTCACAGCAACGTAGAGATGATGATGATGTATCTTGTCTTTGTGGCATGTTGTCTATTTCCTGCCATCATCTATGTGATTTAATGAAGTATCTTGTTGCAGCACTACCGCATGCACATGGACATTGGCAACTCCAATTACTACTATCGGAGATGGAATATTGTTCGGCTGTATGCAGGCGTTGTGGACGCATGCAACTTCGAAGGCCGCGACGAGCGCCTGAACAACATGCTGGCACAGCTAGAGATGTGCGAGAAAGCACTGCAGGACTATCTAGAAACAAAGCGTATTGCGTTCCCACGATTCTACTTTGTCGCACCAGCCGATCTCCTGGATATCCTCTCCAAGGGCTCCAATCCTCAGCTCATTCTACGGCACCTCTCAAAGTGCTTCGACTCCGTCTGCAACATGGAGTTCCGACTCAACGACAAGGGCGAGCCCACAAAGGCCGCACTTGCGATGTTTGACCCCAAGGGTGAGAAGGTCATGTTCGATGGGGAGTGCCTCTGCGATGGCCCAGTTGAGACTTGGCTGAATGGAGTTGTTGATGCCATGAAGCAGGCTCTCTTCTATGAGTTTACCCAGGTGCAGCACGTGATCATGATGTATATCTTTGCAGCGAAAACTGCGTGCGCAGCTGTTTCAGTTTATCCCATGTGTTACTGGGGGGTGAAGTTTACCATGTCCATAGTGTGGATCGTGCGAAGGACATGCTTCAAATGGCGCGTTTTACCGGCAGACTTTGCTATAGGGAATAATCTGTGATGGTTTCCGGGAGTGTGCACCATCCTGATAGTGCCTATGACCAGATAAGAAGTTGTCTGATCATTGGGCCTGGTGCTGATATGGGCTCACGTCTAGGGACTGTTTCTTGACAGCATCCCCCAAACTGCAGGCCATCCCTGCGTACGACGCAATGCCACGAGCCTCCGAATGGATCTACAAGTTCTCCGCGCAAAACACAATCGTCGTCTCGCGCACCTTCTTCACACAGGAAGTAAACGAGGCGTTCGAGGAGCTCGAGGAGGGCAATGAAGACGCACTGAAAGCGGAATGGGACAAGCAAAAGGCGCAGCTCGCCGATCTGATTATCGAAATCAACAAGCCCCTCAAGTCTCTCGACCGCTCAACGCTCATCACACTATGTACAATCGACGTGCACGCACGCGACGTGGTGATGCGGTTCATCGACGAGCGTGTCGAGGACATGACGTGCTTCCAGTGGCAGTCGCAACTGCGCTACTTCCAACACGAGAAGACGAAGAAGTGCCAGGTGAACATCTGCGATGCCGAGATCAAGTACAATTATGAGTACATCGGCAATTGCGGCTGCCTGTGCATCACCCCCCTCACGGATCGCTGCTACATCACCCTCACTCAAGCACAGCGCCTCGTACTTGGAGGCGCGCCAGCAGGGCCCGCAGGAACGGGTGCGTCCCTCACGCCATCATTTGAGCATTGAAATATATGCATTTATCAAAAACCTGCCCAGTTGAAAAAATCCAAACTGGACTATTCAGCAGCCCGACAAAAGGAATACGTTGCCAAAAAGGAGGCAGCAATAGCTGTCCTGGTGCATCATCATAACCTGTCAAATCACATCAAGCCCCATTTGAGAATGCGAGTTCTGTCTGTCTCATCACCGCACTTTGTGTTGCTTGGCCCATGTGGATGTGGTGGTACAGGGGGTGAGAGTAGCTTGGTACGTCATGATCCTCACCATCAACAATAGCTTACTGCATAACGACCATGGCAGTAATCATGAGCATGATCAAACGATGGACCCTCACTCATCACTACCCTCATTCCTACCGCATCAACAAGTTTTTCCCCTTGTGGATGTTGCAGTCTCATCAAAAGCATGCATACTTTTGAGTGGACTGCGGAACGCTTGTGCAGAATTCAGCATGGTTCCCCATGGAAAAACACCACAAAAACACCACATTGATGGTGTTTCTGCCCACTGCAGCGCATGTTCCAGGAGCAGTGCGCGGTTTTAGGTATGGTGGTTGTCTTGCTTGCCTGTTTTCTCTCGCCCGTCAATGCGCCGGCTGTGCAGGCAAAACTGAGTCAACAAAGGATCTCGCCCGAGCGCTCGGAGTGCAATGCTATGTGTTCAACTGCTCGGACCAGATGGACTACAAAGCGATGGGACAGATCTACAAGGGGCTCGCGCAGACCGGCGGCTGGGGCTGCTTCGACGAGTTCAACCGCATCCCTGTGGCTGTGCTCTCTGTATGCTCGACTCAGTACAAGACAGTCCTGGATGCAATCCGCGCTCGTAAGAAGATGTTCCTATTCGAGGAGGTGCGCTGAGCCCCGCTGTCTATAAACAACTGCAAATTGCACGGAACTGTTATCGCTGACCTCCAGCAACGCCAACATGCCTTCTTTCAATCACAACTTGATGCCAGGTCTTGTAAAGCGAAGAGAACGAGATGAACAGAAACCTTGACGATCACATTCAGTGGAGTGCACAGAGCTGTGCAGCTGAGTCAGCCTTTGATGCTCCATGGCAACTTTCTTGCTTGCATTTGATCGAGCGAGTTCTCTTTGGTAACTCATGTCATGGGGTGGGAGTAGATGTGGGTTACATCAGGCGTGACCGGTTTCACCCTTGCCTAAGGGGCTTTTAAAGTATTCAAACTAGTCAAGGTACTAGGAAGCACATGCGCCGAAATCACATAGAAGGAACAGGTCTAAAATCAATGCATTTCACATACCTGACCAGGCATGCTGCTGTTGCTCAGGTTGAGGTCGCGCTGCTTCAAACCGTCATGGCCTTCATCACCATGAACCCTGGCTATCCCGGCCGTGCCGAGCTGCCAGAGTCCCTAAAAGCGCTCTTCAGGCCGGTATCCATGGTCCTGCCAGACCTGAACCTCATCTGCGAAATCATGCTCATGGCGGAGGGCTTCCAGATGTCCAAGATCCTATCTCGCAAGTTCGTCATCCTCTACCGCCTCTGTGAGGACTTGCTCTCGAAATCTCGCCACTATGACTGGAAACTGCGAGCGATCAAGACGACGCTGTACGTTGCGGGTGGCATGAAGCGCGCTGCGCCGGAGCTATCCGAAGATAAGGTAGGTGCCTCTGCTTCTGACAACTGTCTTTGCCTCCAGACGATGTCACATTTCGCCGCATCACAGCTTGGGACGCAGAGGGCGCCTGCCATGCCATTCTAACATTATATTTTTCTTTTAAGCTGCCATCCTGTTTGTTGAGCATTGAGGGTACCATCGAGTCACGAAAGTCTTTGCCTTTTTTACATGAATGTTCCCAAAGAGTACTTGGAGTTGCCTGAGTCCATGTGCAAGTGGTTGTCATGCAAAATGGCGCATCATCATTACTACATCACAAAGATAAGCAAGATAAGCAACTGCGCAAGCCAAAACCAAAGATGCATCATCATCGTCGTCATGATGTTGACAAGGTCGCGTACCAACAAATGCCATGCGCTGCTTTCAGGTGTTGCTGCGGGCGCTGCGAGACTTTAACCTGGGTAAGCTCACCGCCGATGATACCGGCATCTTCATGGGCCTGCTCAACGACTTGTTCCCCAAGACGCTGGAGCTTGTGCCCCGCGCCGTGGACAAGGTGTTTGAGGACCAGACACGCAAGTCGGCTCGAGCGCTCAACCTCCAGGGCGACGACATGTTTGCGCTCAAAATCTCGCAGCTACGGGAAATTTTCGTGGTCCGCTGGTGAGTTTCCATCCTATCTGCTGCTTTGTCGAGCTTCAGGTGGAGGAGATATGTTGTCGAGTGATCTCGACTGATAAAATGAAGAGACAAGAGATACGGCAGCCCAATATAGGCGGCATTGACAAATTTTATTCAACAAACAAAGTTGATCTTGAGCCAAACTCCTGATCCCGAGTGATGTATACTTATCTACTTATGCTTGTTTTGTCTCAGTTGACGATGCCAGTGTCATCACTTGCCACTGGATTTGAACATATCTGCTGAAGTCGCCACCTTCTGGATGTTGCTTTTGCTCCATGCAGCCACGACCTTATCTTTGCTTTGGAGTTCTTGTCTGAGGAGTAGTTCACACACAAATGACTCAGAGGCAGATCACTTCCCTGGCACAGGAGAGCCTATAAGCATGTGCATCGGATGTTATGTGTGGTGTAAGTCCCAGGTGCTCAGCTGACAGCCACACATACCTTCATAACCGCACTTCATAGCAGTCAACCAACTAGGCGAAGTACAATTGGTGCATGACCTAGTCGGCAAAATGAAGTGCATAGCAGGCCATAAGTGAGGTGGACACAGTATAACATGGGCATGGCGTGATTCCCAATTTCTTGAATGTGCTTATGAATGTGCAGGTCCGTATTTTTGTTGGGTCCAGCAGGATGTGGCAAGACCGCCATTTGGAAGGTTCTTCGCCACGCACAGCTTGAGCTAGGTGAGAAGACCGTATACAAGCCTGTCAACCCCAAAGCCGTGACCCGTAATGAACTCTACGGCTATCTGCACCCCGCCACGCGTGAGTGGAAGGAAGGCCTCATGAGTGTGACCTTCCGGAACTTCTCCAACGACAAGATTCCAAAGCACCAGTGGATCGTCTTGGACGGAGATATCGACGCTGAGTGGATCGAATCCATGAACACGGTCATGGACGATAACAAGATGCTCACGCTTGCATCGAATGAGCGCATCCCCCTCACCGGCACCATGCGGTTGCTGCTAGAGATCAATCACATGAACCACTGCTCCCCCGCGACTGTGTCCAGAGGTGGCGTTGTATTTGTGAATCACGATGATGTCGGCTGGCGGCCGTGCGTTGAGTCTTGGATGGACAACCTGGAGGTTAAGGAGCTGAAACCGCTGCTCTCAGGGCTGTTCGACAGGTGCGGTAAACACGGTCTGCACAGAGCCTCGCTGAGCGTGCTTATGCTGTGTGTGCAATGCCGCTTATTGGTGTTGATCACTCGCATTGTGTGCAGGTACGCGGATACTTCGATGGATTACGTTCGTCGGAACTTCAAGTACATCGTGCAGGTCCCTGCAATTGCACAAGCCCAGGTGCGCTCTTGACCCAAGGATGCTCACTTGACTCAGTGGCCATGTGCTTTGGATTCTCTGGAATTCGGCAAGCATGCGTGTGGCTGGATGCAATGAAATCACTGACGCACCCCACTACATGTTAAATACAATGTAGATGGGTAATCATTCTACGCTCCCAACGTGCGACGTCTCTGCCGCAAGGAGGGTGCCCATCCGCTAGCCGTGAATCAGAGCCAGCCTGTTTGATGCCATCATGCAGTGCTTGGGGTGCCCAAGTGCATGTGGATGCAGTGGTGTTGTGAAAGGATACAGCAGGTTGGGTACGTCTCTCTCGTCGCAATCCACGGAGCAGGGGACATGGCGAGCTTTCCCAACTGATAGTCAAGTTTCTCATTTATCAGGTGCTTGCAGGTCGTCTGCAAAAATCCTCGACGGGATCCTACCAAAAGAGCAAGTGCGCAACGCACCCCCACTTGACAAGAAGAAGCTCGAGCACGACTTTGTGTTTGCTTGCGTCTGGGCGTTTGGCGGCTGCATGTTTGTGGACAAGGTGTCCGACTACCGGACGCAGTTCAGCCGGTGGTGGGTGTCGGAGTGGAAGAACGTGCAATTCCCGGAGAAGGGCACCGTCTATGACTACTACGTGCACACGGACGCCGAGAACAACGTGAGCATGAT
Source organism: Nuphar pumila (assembly GCF_984573655.1). Classification (NCBI taxonomy): domain Eukaryota; kingdom Viridiplantae; phylum Streptophyta; class Magnoliopsida; order Nymphaeales; family Nymphaeaceae; genus Nuphar; species Nuphar pumila. The sequence goes on along the minus strand of NW_028323289.1, from coordinate 51,852 downwards.
GCCCTGGGAGGACCTCGTCAAGCCGTTTGTGCACGTCAAAGGTACGGCCTTGCCGCAATTTCCGACTACTTTCATTCATTTTTCTAGGCAGGCTCTCAGTCTTTTGTCTGATTTCTCCGAAGGGTGTTCTAATCTGGGTGAAGCATTGGTGGAGCGCGGCTTGCGAAAGGCAGCTCCGCACGATGGACATACGGTCAGTATCAGAAAAATCGCGGTTTGACTGGCACACAGCGTGTATTGTGCAACCCGGCGTCTCGCAAGCTGATCTCGAGCAGTTTTGCACTTCTAGAGTGGGACCGCTCCTTATCACAAAGGCAGCACAGCTGCACATGGACTTTGCAAGTTGGGTTCACAACGGAACGCCCTGCTCAGAGATGTCACGGAGAGCCCGCATACAAACAACTTGCCGATAGCGAAGGACTCACCTCTTGACTACTTTACGGGATGGGTTGGAAGTGAAGACAGACTCGCAGCAATGATCCGTATCTTGAGCTGGTAAAAATCCTTGAAACTACAGCAATAGGAGAGCGAGCATGTGAGCGAGAGCAACTGATACGTGAAGGAGGGTTGAGAAAAGGACAGAGGCATCTCCCCAGGCCAGGTAAGGTCGGCTATAAATTGCGACATCCCCCGGTTCAGGTGTCATAAATAGGAAGAGTCAATCGCCTGGCATGTGAACGCTGTTCACAAGAAGCCGAGTGCCGAGTGCAGGTGACTCGTTCTCGTCGATGTTCGTAAACACCGTGGAGACGACGCGACTCACGTACTTCCTCGACTCCTTCATCAAAAACCGGCACTACGCAATGTTCGTCGGCAACACGGGAACCTCGAAAACAGCGATCATGATGAACAAGCTCAAGAGCATGGACGCCGAAACAATGTCGTCGTTCTTCATGAACATGAACTCGTTCTCCGACGCCCCGTCCCTCCAGCCTGTCATCGAGTCGCCCCTTGAGAAGAAGTCAGGAATGCGATTCGGGCCTCCCGGCAACAAGAACCTGGTGCGTCGCTGCTAGCAGAAAGCATGGTAACCAATTGTTGCATTCATTTCATGGATCTTTCCTTAAAGTTTTCATCTGCGTTGGGACTTGAGGCGGAACACCTTTGGGCATGTCCTCGTACGCGTAGCGCTTGCTTGCATCGACCTGGCTGGTGGTTACCGGTTTCTTTTCTTTTCAATCCTGTGTTTCATCTGCAATCTTGGCCGACATGGACCACGCAGCGTTGTTGGCGGTATTGTTGTCGCAGTGCGCGCTTTTGCAGACATGGCGTATGTAGATCATGATTGCTTTCTTCGTTCGTGGGCATACCGCATGGAAGCGGTAGGGATGCAAAACGATGCATCATCAACACCACAGTGGCGTTCATGTTTTCTTGATGATGTTGTTTGGTGCGAGCGTGTTGGTTGCCTTCCTTGTGTGTTCCCAGTTGCTCAATGTCCTGGCTCATTGGAAGGGGTGTTTGTAGCCCTAGATCTCGGTTGCGAGATTGTGGCGCAGTTCGTGACTCATGTCCCATGCTAGACTCCAGATTCTCGGGTGGCTGCCTTGCAAGTGCTTTGCCTCACAGCTCAAAGCCTGCCCAAGCACAAGCCATCGGGAATCACGCCGACGCTCCAAAAACGATGTAAGCGCCAACCTAACTAGCTCGCCGCAACGAGGGTCTGTCAGACAGCACTTAGAGGGGCATAGGTCTGATCGTGTAGCATGTGTCCACATCACAGCAGCACTCGTCGCCAGCTCTGAGCGTGGTTTGCGGATGCAGATCTACTTCATCGACGACATGAACATGCCGTTCGTAGACAAGTATGACACGCAGTCGGCAATCGAGATCGTGCGGCAGTACGTCGACTACGGCGGCTGGTACGACAAGGTCAAGATCATGCTCAAAGACATCGTCAACTGCCAGCTCATGGGCTGCATGAACCCTACAGCGGGATCGTTCCAGATCACGCCTCGCATGCAGCGGCACTTCGTGACGTTTGGTGTGACAATGCCTGGACCGGACATCGTCCGCTCGATCTATTCTCAGATGATCGATGGCCACCTCTCGGAGTTTGATCCCGACATCGCCAAAATGAGCGCCAAGCTCACCGACGCGACGATCGAGCTGCACAAGCACGTCATGAACAACTTCCTGCCCTCTGCGGTCAAGTTCCATTACCAGTTCAACCTGCGCGATCTCTCCAACATCACTCAGGTGCGCCTTCGACGGTACCCACTGTGGAGGGGGCGTGATAATTGATTGTTGATTGTTCTCCCTATTGGATGCCTCGCTCTTCCAATGCTTGTAGGAGACGATGTAATAGCGCCTTTAAAGGTTACAATCACATCTCTTGATGCTGCTATGTCCATTATGCCACTCTAGAGGTATCAGTGTCAGCTCAAGAACAGCATGCAAATTTGATTGCATTTTGCTTCGGATGCCACCCTGATCCTACGTGTGTCCATGATTTACACTTCATTGTTTGTCGCCTTTTCCATCACATACATAGCATGCGCACCTTGATGGGGCTCAGTCGAATGCCATTCGCCTGCACCTCGTGTGAAAGCTGCGTCTTGCAAATACATAAACAGCTGCATCCTTTCAGTTTTGTTCGTTCATGCACGTAAATGCCGTCCATGTATGCAGGGGCTGATGCGGATGACAAAGGAGCTCTTTAAGAAGAGCGTGAAGGTGGTGCGGCTGTGGAAGCACGAGTGTGAGCGCGTGTTCAAGGACCGCATGATCTCGGATACGGACATCGAGAAGTACGACGAGCTGCTTGGGGGCGTCATGAAGAACTGGTTCAAAGACGAGAACCAGGAGGAGCTCAACGCGCTCCCCAACCTCTACTCCTCTTTCATGACATTCTCATCAGATGAAACGCCCCTCTATGACAACATCGCGACGTACGATGTGCTCAAGAAGGTGCGCCCGATGTTGGAAACCGGCTATCCTGAGATGGATGGTTTCATTGTCAGTGCCAAACTTTGTGTGCTTGGCATCTGAGTGAGGCCACATATGTGGATGTCGCAGACTATAATCCGTGGGTCGATTGAAGCAATTATCTTGCCAAGTGTGTAGCTACCTCGTAAGACTTATTGTTCTTCAACACCTGAGTCATGCAGCTCCTATCTCGATGCTGTGGGGTTCTCGAGCGGTGTCGGCTCGCGTGTACATAAAGTGAGGATCCAGTGTGTGCGTCGTTGTTGACGCATGTGGTTGCAGACACCACACCTTACTGCCTGCATTCCGCATGTTTTCCTGCTCCTCTGACCCACTAGGGCAATCTAATGAAATGACCCGATGTGACGCTTCCCAAGTAGTTCTTGGAGTTGCCAATGACCATGTGGATGCGTCAGTGTTGTAAAAAGACACAGCATCATCAGACAACTTGGGCTCTTGTGTGCAGACGCTCGAGGACAAGCTGGCAGAGTACAACGAGTCAAACGCCGTGATGCACCTCGTTCTCTTCCAGCAAGCAATGGAGCACATCTGCCGAATCTCCCGAATCATTGACCTCCCGCGTGGAAACGCGATGCTCGTCGGCGTCGGCGGCTCTGGCAAGCAGTCGCTTGCGCGCCTCGCGTCCTTCATCTGCGGCTACGAAGTGTTCCAGATCGCTGTGTCCTCAACGTACGGCATTAACGACTTCAAGGAGAACCTCCTCACGCTCTACACCAAAGCTGGCATGAAGTCGCAGCCCGTGACGTTCCTTATGACCGACAACCAGATCGTGAACGAGAAGTTCCTCGTGTTCATGAACGACTTGCTCTCCACGGGCCTCATCGCAGACCTGTGCACTCCCGAAGACATCGAGAACTTTTCCAACTCGGTGAGGAACGAGGTCAAGGCGGCCGGCATCCTCGAAACGCCAGAGAACCTGTGGGACTACTTCATCGAGAAGGTCCGGAAGTTCTTGCACGTCGTGCTGTGCTTCTCGCCCGTTGGGGACCGTTTCCGGATCCGAGCTCGCCAATTCCCTGCGCTTGTCAATGGAACCGTCTTTGATTGGTTCCATGGCTGGCCGCAGGAAGCGCTCGTGTCTGTCGCTCAGCGCTTCTTGAACGAAATCCCCGACATTGAGAGCGATGTCCGGACGTCCATCGCGTGCCACATGGCGTACGCGCACACGATGGTCACGGAGGCTTCGGTCGCCTATCTCTCGACGATCCGCCGGTACTGCTACACGACGCCAAAGAGCTACCTTGAGCTGATCTCGCTCTACAAGCAGCTGCTTGCACGGAAGCGCGAGCAGCTCGCGGCCGCACGCGAGCGCCTCGTCAACGGCGTGGAGAAGATCGCGCAGGCGTCCGCACAAGTGGTGGATCTGCAGAAGAACCTTGTCGAGGAGCAGAAGATCGTGGGTGAGAAGAAAGAAAAGACGGGGCAGCTCATCGAAGCAATTGGCGCAGAGAAGCTCCAGGTGGACGCTGCGGTCGAAGCTGGCCGCGAAGACGAAGAGCAGGCGACCGCAATCGCGAACGAAGTCATTGCGTTCCAGGCAGAGTGCGCCCGCGACTTGCAGGCCGCGGAACCGATCATCGCAGAAGCCGAGGCTGCGCTCGGCTCGCTCGATAAAGCGTCGCTCGGAGAGCTCAAGTCCTTTGGCTCCCCTGCAGCAGAGGTTGTGCAGGTGGTGTCGGCTTGCATGATCCTTACGGCGCCAGGCGGCAAGATCCCGAAAGACATCTCCTGGAATGCCGGCAAGAAGTCGATGGGCAACGTCGACGCTTACCTCAAGTCACTGCAGAACTTCGACAAGGAGAACATACCGGAAAACTGCGTCGCGGTGTGCGAGAAGGAGTACATCTCGAATCCTAACTTTAATGCGGACTACATTCGCTCCAAGTCCGGCGCGGCCGCCGGCCTCTGCGCGTGGGTGGTCAACATCTGCAAGTTCTTCCGTATCTATCAGGTCGTTGCGCCGAAGCGCGCGGCGCTCGCCGAGGCGAACAAGAAGCTGGACGCTGCGAACAAGAAGCTAAGCGGGATCCGCGCAAAGGTTGCTGAGCTCAAGGCCAAGGTGGAGGCCCTCGAGGCCAACTTGATGCGCGCGACAGAAGACAAGAACAACGCCATCGCCCAAGTACGAGCTCAAAGCGTCTGCGGCTGCTTGTAATTTTCTTCCTTGCAGAATGGTGGGTGTGCTTTACGGTTATGCCACTACATCAGGCTGCCATAACCCGGTTCGACCACTCCAAAGCGTCACTTCAGACAGCATAAAACACTTACAAATGCTCCCGTCAAAAGCACTTCATGCCGTGCACATCATACTTTTTCGAACAGATCACCGGTGATGATGACTCACACAGTGCCTTTGATTAAAGCTCTGGCATGAGAGGTGGGTTTTTTGTTCATTTACTGATCCCTAAATTATAACATTGAGTGGAATTGCAGGCAGAAAAGACAGAGACCAAGGCGAAACTTGCCGACCGCCTCATCAACGGGCTGTCGGGAGAGAACAAGCGCTGGGGGGCAACGATCAAGACGTTTGACGTGCAAGCCGGAAAGCTCGTGGGAGACGTGCTGCTCGCGGCGGCGTTTGTGTCGTACTGCGGTCCATTCAACATGGCATTCCGACAAGAGCTGGTCGTTGACAAGTGGCTGAAGGACCTCATCGACCGACAGCTGCCGATGACAGCCGGTATCAAGCCGCTGGACATGCTCACCAGCGACACGGAGAAGGCCCAGTGGGGCAACCAGGGCCTGCCCACCGACCCGTTGTCGATCGAGAATGGAGCGATCATGATGAATTCGTCACGCACGTCACTCATGATCGACCCCCAGTTGCAGGTGTGCAATGTGCAATGCTCCAATCATGTCGTATCATTGCGCCAAAAGCTGCCTGCCACCTGTCCAGTTGGCGGCTCAAAAGAGCAACAATATCCCGTCATCATCGATCAAGACACCATGAACATCATCTTGAACTTGCACTTGAGGGCAGTGATCCTCGACAATGTGTTGCTGGACACATCTCTCGTGTCTTGCTGGTATCCGATTCGCTCGCATTCATAGTCTTGGCACATATTGCTCAGCACGTTGATGCCGTCCGAAGAGCCTCCTAGACCATGGCAAAACCGGTCACGGCTGCCTGGTGTAGCAGTCTTTATTCCAACCCTGATACTTGGCATGCAAGCTGTGGCATGCAGGGCATCAAGTGGATCATGAACCGTGAGGAGGCAAACAACCTCACTGTCATCCAGCAGTCGCAAAAGGGCTACATCGACAAGGTCATCCAATGCATTGAGAACGGCCAGCCACTGCTGCTGGAGAACCTTCCATCCGACATCGACGCGGTGCTGGACCCAGTCGTGGGCAAGTCCACCCTCAAGCGCGGTCAGAACCTTGTCATCAAGATCGGTGACGCCGAAGTCGACTACGACAAAAATTTCCGCTTGTACCTGCAAACTAAGCTGGCCAATCCACACTACAAGCCTGAGATCAATGCACAGGTGCGCCTTGCCTTTGAGATCCAGGCAGATAGAACAAGCAGAACTGCTGTCGCTTCATGGTTGCGTAAAGCCACAGTGTACCACAACAAGAGGGGTGAGCCTTGATCTGCTGGCCAGTCACTCTCAGCCATGAGGCACTCTGAAAGGTACAAACTTTGCAGACACCTCTCCACGTCTTTTCAGAACCCATGACTTCAACCTTCAATTCTGATTCTGTTCATCTATGGTTCTGGAGCGTGGTCTTTGTTGAGGAGAGACGCGTGTGATCCATCGACGCAGAGCAGCACCCAGCACGTTCTCCATCTCCAGCATCCAGAACCCCGGACCCCCCACATTAGGGACTCGGTGACTCATTAGTGACTTTATTCGAGTTGATGTTTTCATGTTTGGAACTTCTGCTCCGCTGCTTTGCAGGCAACGTTGGTAAATTTCTGCGTGACGGAGAAGGGTCTGGAGGACCAGCTGCTAGCGCTTGTGGTGCAGCACGAGCGACCCGACTTGCAGGAGCAGGCGCAGGCGCTTGTCAAGCAGCTCGGAGACTTCACCATCACCCTGAAGGAGCTCGAGGATAACCTGCTCTTCCGCCTCGCCAACTCGCAGGGCGACATCCTCGAGGACATCGAGCTCATCGAGAATCTGGAGGAGACCAAGCGCACGGCGGTACGATGCAGCTGCGCACAAAGAGAACCCTTTAGAGCAATGCCCTCGTAGGTGTAGTATGCTTGTGTACGGTGGTAGTATTTCGTCGGGCAAAGTTTTTTTCTGGTTCAGACGCCTGCAAGTACATGAGTATTGGGGACAGAAATGGGGGATGGGATCCCATTCTGGCGAAACACTGTTGTGGGGGCCCGGCTTGGTTCCCAGGGTATTCAACGTTTTGTTTGAAACATCCCCGTTACGAAAGGCTCTATCGATTCAGAAAATGAAACGCACTCAAGTCGTTGGCATTGCCGAGTTGCACTTTCCTTTAAAGTCACCAATGTCCATCGTACTGCTGCAGTGTCCCGAAGTAGCCGACGCGTGGGGAAGGCTGACCTGACCTCAGGAAAGGCTGCTCTGCTTACCTGACATGAACTCCATACACGTGTGTCAGCCCTGGCTGTCTCACCCCCCCGGGTCAACGCCGCCTGCTTTTGGCTGGCGCATCCAGTTTCACATTTTGTCATTTTTTGTCATGAACGTGTGCAGACCGACATCGAGGAGAAGGTCATCCTTGCCAAGGAGACCGAGATCAAAATTTCCAGCGCACGAGAAGTGTACCGCCCAGTGGCCACTCGGGGCTCTCTTGTGTACTTCCTCATTGATAACCTCAACTCTCTTGACCGAGTCTACCATTACTCCATGGCCAACTACGTCTACATCCTTTACAAGGGTATGGATGTCACACCTGGCGGCCCCGATGAGAGCAAGGTCCCTGAGTCAGAGCGCCTTGGGGAGGAAGTGTCCCTTGAGCAGCGCGTCAAGCTGCTCATTGACACAACGTCGTACGAGTCGTTTGCGTACATCTCTCAGGTGCGTCTGCCCATGTCCATGTAATGATGATGATGAATTGCGAGTTCTGTGATTCAATGGTTCACAGGAATGCGTGAATTTGCTGCAGCACGGCTGTGGGCTATGATGATTGCGTCTTTCTATGTGATGTAATCATGGATTGCATCTCGATGGGCTGTTCCAAGAATGGATCCATAACACTGCTGCCTCCACATGGACAACGGCAACTCCAAGTACTGCTTGGAAATCAAAAAATGCCGGTGACGGAACACGTGAATCTACATCACCACATTTACGATGCCAGGTATTTTGTATGCTGTGTGAGCGCTTGTCGACAATGTGCAGTCATACTATCCGAGGGACACTGAGCTCTCTGCTTTCGTGCCTCTGTGTCATCATGTGCCAAAATCTGAGAACCTTTTTTTATTTGTAATGCGAGCAAACACCCATGACTCAATTGCAAGAGGTGCGGAGTATTAACAGGGGTGTGTGAGTGCAGGGCTTGTTTGAGAGGCACAAGCTGATCGTCGCCACGCAGCTGTGCATCGCCATCCTCAAGGGAGAGGGCAAGCTGCAAGCGCAGAAGTTTGAGTACCTCCTCAAGGGCCCTCGAGCACAGGGCGCCGAGAACCCGCTCAAAGACTTTGTGGCCGACTCCGTTTGGGGCTCCGTCATGGCCCTGCGCGAAATCGACGAGTACTCCACCCTGCCGGACGACCTCCAAGGTTCCGCGAAGAGGTGAGTCACGTGCAGAATGGGTGTATGCGCTGACCATTGTTATGGCGTTCCATAAGCCTCCGTACTTGCGTCGTCCTGTGGGGGATGCTGCATCCCTCCATTTAGATCAGTTCTGGCTGCCTCGCCCGTTGTCAACGCCGCCTTTTCGGGCTGGCGTACTTGTTATGTTTTTGTTTTATGCGCTGACCGCTGCATCTCCAAATCACATAAACAATACAGCCCCTGTACTCATTGACACCTTCCATCCTCATACAAGGTGGCGGGCATGCCATACGAATGTCTTTACCTGTTCATCTCTGACAGCGATCCATAAGCAGCTTTTCTGGCTTGTGGCGAAAGGTGGCCCAGTCCTTAAACGTTTCACAGATTCCCAAGTTGCATTTGGACTCGCCAATACCCATGAGGATGCGGTAGTGATGATGACGTAGCAGTGCCAGTACTACTGCATCCACATGGGCATTAACAACTCCAACCACAGTCATGTTTAGAAACCCATACTGCCATCACGTCATCCCACGTCGGGCAGGCATCTGTGTGAATGCAGTAGCACTTTAGATTCGGTACAGCCATCCACATGCTCTCGGGCATTTCCAAGTGATTTGTTTTCCAGTATATCATCAATATCAGGTGATGGTGACGGTAGCACTGATTTCCAAGCACTTCTTGGAGTTGCAAATGTCCACGTGGATGCGGTGATGTTGTAAAAAGACACAACATCATCAGCATCCTTCATGTTCTGAGCCCATCACTGCCACCTGTGCAGGTGGAAGGAGTGGATGGAGTTGGAGCGACCAGAGGACGAGCCACTGCCAGGCGACTGGAAGCGAATGCACGACTTTGACCAACTCCTCCTCTTCCGCGCGCTTCGCCCCGACAGGCTCACCGCCGCGATGGCCAGCTTTGTGCGCACCGTCATCGACGCAAAATTCACGCAGTCCGTCGCCTTCAACCTCGAGCGCTCCTTCGCTGACTCGTCGGCTGCAGTGCCGATCTTTGTCTTCTTGTCCCCCGGCGTGGATGTCGCCGCCAGCGTCGAGCTACTCGGTCGCAAGCTCGGGTACACCGCGGAGAACGGGAAGTACGTTTCGGTGTCCCTCGGACAGGGCCAGGAGCCAATCGCGATGAACCACCTCAACACCTTCCACCGGAACGGCGGTTGGGTGCTCCTCCAGGTACGTGGATATGCCACTCATGTAATTTGCAGTTTCTGGAACAGCAATGTAAGAAACTGCGCTATTTCTCGGGAATGAAATGAGACATTTCCCAATTACATTCAGCAAGTTTATCTATCTTCACATCACATTGGACTTGATATGGGTGTCCAGAAATAACAAGGCGGACTGCCAGGCACTGCGCCAATGCCGGGTGCACTTTGCAGAACATCCACTTGACGATTGAATGGACAAGCGGGCCTCTGGAGAAGAAGATCGATAAGCTGGCGGAAGGCGCAAACAAAGACTTCAGGCTCTTCCTATCCGCAGAGCCCCCCCCGGGCCTGGAGAAGCCCCTCCCCATCTCCCTCCTCCAGAACTCGATCAAGCTCACCAACGAGCCACCCGAGGGCCTCCAAGCCAACCTCATGCGCGCCTGGAACAACTTCTCGGAAGAGATCCTCGAGTCGTGCGCAAAGCAAGGCGAGTTCCGCGCCATCGTCTTCGGCCTCTGCTACTTCCACGCGTGCATCCTAGAGCGAAAGAAGTTCGGAGTTGGCAACCTCCCCGGCTCCACCTCCGGCATCGGCTGGAACATGAACTACCCCTTCAACACGGGAGACCTCCTCTGCTGCGGGCAGCTCGCCAACAACTACCTCGAGAACAACGTCAAGGTGCCGTGGGACGACCTCGTGTACATGTTCGGTGAGATCATGTACGGTGGACACATCGTGGAGGACTGGGACCGGCGGCTTGCGAACGCGTACCTGTTCAAGTACTTCAATGAGGCGTTGCTCGAGTGCATCGAGTACTACCCTGGCTTCATGGCACCTGCCTCCACCATGAACCATCGACAGGTGCGACTCCTCACTTTCCAAGAAGCTCCCTTGTTTGCAGTGACCGCGTTGAACGTTGTAGGTGATTAGCTGACTCCTCCCAGTCATTGGCTGGTCTCCGGAGATAAGTGCATGTCAGCTGCATTCCATGCTTGCCATTGCAACGGAATTGGAGTTGTGATGTAAACAATGGTGGAAACCTGCCATTTGTTGAAGTGATGATCCTGGACAATGATCCTGGAAACTGTATGGCTTGCAGCTGATGGGATGTATGGCCTACCATGCAAGTTCGGAAGGTTGGGGTAGTACAATTCATGTCCGGAATGCCTGACATGATATGTGCGCTGTCAAGTTCGCAACCGGCCTGACATTTTCTGCTGTGCATGAAGCTGCTCTGGAAGGGTTGCATATGCCCAGCGACTGGTAAAGAAGAAAATGAATACGCCAGCCCAAAGGAGAAGGCGTTTACAACGGGCGAGACAGCCAGGGCTGATGTTGTGCCCAACCCTAGCGACTGCAGGTAGCTTAGGAACGAGGGACGCATGCAGGTGCTGGAGTACCTAAATGAGATGCCTGGAGAAACGCCCCTTGCGTACGGTCTCCACCCCAATGCGGAGATAGGTTTCAAGCTGCGCGAAGCAGAGGCCTTCTGCGCATCGCTCATCCTCATGCAACCGCGGGACTCTGGCGGCGAGGGCGGCATGTCCATCGAAGAGAAAGCACGCATGGTGCTCGAAGACATCGTCGAGAGGCTACCAGAAGCTTACGACATGGAGGACATCCGCGCACGCGTCGAGGAGTCACCCCCACCCCCTTACACGATGGTCGCCATTCAGGAGAGCGAGCGCATGAACATCCTCACCGCAGAGATGAAGCGTTCGCTCGCCGAGCTCGACCTTGGGCTGCGAGGGGACCTCACCATGAGCGAGCCGATGGAGCGACTGATGAACTCGCTTGCGAACGATGTTGTGCCGTCCAGCTGGCGGAACCTCGCGTACCCGAGCTTGCGGCCGCTCTCGTCGTGGCTGCATAACGTGCAGGCCCGCGTTCAGCAGCTGAATGACTGGACCGCGGACCTCGGAGTGCCGAAGGTTGTCTGGCTGTCCGGTCTGTTCAACCCGCAGTCCTTCCTCACAGCTGTGATGCAGACGACGGCTCGCCGCAATGACTGGCCGCTCGACAAAACCGTCATCCTCACTGAGGTGACAAAGAAGTCGGCGGACACGGTCGAGCAGCCGTCACGCGAGGGCGCGTTCATTCATGGTCTGACGCTTGAGGGCGCGCGCTGGGACGAGAAGTCTGGTGTGCTTGATGACTCCAAGCCGAAAGAGCTCTTCTGCTCCATGCCCGTGATCCTCGTCAAGGCGGTTACCGTTGACAAAGCCGAGATGAAGGACGCATACCTCTGCCCTGTTTACTGCACGGAAGCGCGCTTCCGAGAGGAGATCTTCACTGCTCAGGTCAAGAGTAAAGCCTCTTGGATCAAGTGGACGCTTGCCGGCGTGTGCATGTTCCTTGACGTTGTGTGATTGCCTGGTAACCACATGTTATCGTCGGCCATAGTTCCTGTTTCATGCTGGTTTCTTCGTTTTTATGAAACATGGGTGGTGATCAGGTGGTGTTTTGAGATTTGCTTTGTCTTGTAATTGATTGCCTGCCTCGTGCGTGGTAACCACCACATGATGTTTTGAAAGTCGATGCAAGGAAGCAAAGGCTTGAATTGAATGGGATTTTGATGAGAAAGTATTCGGGCCGGACAGTAACTGGACTGCCAATGCAAACATCACAGATGCGTGGACCCTTTTTACCGGATCGCATTTTTCACCACTCTCACGAATAACATGCAACGTTGCATTGGGAACCATCCCAGCTGGCAAATTTTGAAGTCACCTGAGATGAGCAACTCAGAGGAAGTCAGATGTCATCCCGAGGAGCTTCTCATAAGAACACGGTGATAATGATGATGTATCTTTTTACAAAACTACCATGAGCGATATAACATGTACGGCTGTCAGGAGTGCTCAAGGTCAATGCAACGTTGCATCTTTTGTTCGCTTAATTATCTCACTGGCACCCCGACCTTGCAGCTGGCTGTTTAGCACAGCGCTGGCGGTGGAGTCACGTATTGCACGTCATCGGTACTGATGACGCAAAATCGTCTCGGTGAATAAGTATCGTGCTGTGCACAATGATTCACAGCCGCCAAAGGACTCACAGGATGACGTGCATTCCGCATTCGCGTTATCGTAGCTACTTTCATATATATCTACCTGCATATGTTCCGTGTGCTGTGTTTCTTAGGTTTTTCATGCTGTCTGAAGAGAGCCTTCGGCAGGCTCGAAACCGGTCGACCGTTGACGTCACGGCAGCCGGATGTAGTGTCATTTGTCAAACACACCCGCCCATTCTACGCATGTACATGGCGTTCTATGGTTTCTCGCGGGCAGGCAAGTCTGCTATGTCGCAAGGACAGGTGGCATAAAAGCTGCTGTGCTGTTCCTAAACAGGCGTGAAACGTCCAGAACATCCTAACTTCAAAGTGAACGACGATGTTTGGAATCGAAGTGCGCCTTAAGCAAGTCTTCAGTCAAATTTGCAAGTGTGCAGACCAATTGGCACGTTAGTGAGTGGATTTTGGCGACATGATGCACGCAATTCATGAATGCAGGGCGTCGCAGATCCCTGAATCGACAAAGCAGCTCATTAGTGGCATTGTCAGTGGAGGGGTATAGGTTTGGTGTAAACCATGTTGTTGATTCTTCAGTCTTCGGTCACAAAGGTTGTCTGCTGCTGGAGGATGGCTCTCCAATCGCGCTGAACATCGGCGAGGGTGGCTCGCTCTTGAGGATCACGGCGCAGCATGCTGAGGATGCCGTCTCGCATGAAGCCGAGCTTGCGCATATTGCTGTTGAAGGCAGGGTCCTCCGAGTCTTCCCATGTGAGCTTCCGCACCCCCTTCAGCGTCTCCGACTCCTGCAGCACCGCAACCATGTCTTCAACAAAAAGGGCCACTCCAGTCGACTGCATGCTTTGTGACCGACATGCTTCCTTTGTCTGTCCCCCCGATGCTGGTCACCTTGCTGGAGGTTGGGGCAGAAACTATTACATCTCTGGTGATTATTGTTATTTTTGGTCCTTGTGGGCGCAGGGCGAAGAGGCCTGACGTGTCTACAGGCAATTCCATTTGTTCGGTCGTGTTCCGCTGCATCAGATGTAGAGCGGCTCAAGGGTCCATTCAGGCGCAAGATAGGCTGACACGCACGCCCAATGCCACCTGTCAACGCCACGTTCTTTGGAGCGGCGTAATGATTCCATTATCTTTCCACACAAGGAGCCTCAGTGCGAACCACGGTACGATCGGAGCTCTTGAAGACGCGAGTGAGAGTCAGCAGCTCGTATGCCATGACTCCCAGAGACAACACGTCCACGGCAGCACTGCCCACTTCTTGCTTCGATCCAGCCATGAAAGCCAGCATGACCTCGGGGGCTATATACGATGGGGTGAAGCTCATTGATGCGGTGGAACCTGGAAGTGCAACAAATTGCTGAATTAATTGATCAATTCATGAATGGAGTTGTGTTTGGAAACCATGTCATCATGCATTGCCATGTCTCTGAAGGTTGTCAAGCTTGTATGCGCCGTAAATAAACAGACTAAACGCGTCAATCGATCGGGAGAAACGCATAGTACCACACCGTTTGTTGTGGTACCACACATGCCAAAGTAACTTGGGGGCGGCACCACATGAGCGCACGTGGTACAAGGTAGTGGCACCACAATTTTTCAGCATGTGTGGCATCGAATTTGACTTCAGTTGGAAAGCGTGGAACTGAGATCAGCAGAAACGTGCACGTAGTCATGAACCGGCCTGCATCTCCATACCAGCCGTGAATACGTATGGACACGGCGGTTGGCCGCACATGAGCATGGGTCACTGGCAGAAAGTAGACTGATCGGGAAGCATGCCAGGTCCATGCAGGCGAGCACTAGCAATTCGCCAGCAACGCCAGATGTGGCAGCGAGGGCCACACCGATTGGAATGGTGCTTCCAAAGTCTATGAGTGTCCATGCGTTCGTGGAGAAGAGGAAGATGGTGTTGGAGGGTTTGAGGTTGCGGTGCACCAAGCCAGCTCGATGCAGCTCACAGACTCGCTGCGTGATGTGATCTATGATGCTGGCAAAATCGGGTCGCGATCTCTGTGCCCACTCATCTAGTGACTCACCCCTCTCGATCAACACCATCGGCGGCAGCGGCCTGCGACAATCACATCCATTGTTTCTTTGGGAAGTCACAAGTGTCAGTGATAGAACAATAGAGCTCTCCCAACATATCTCTTTCGCCTAACACTTTACGCATGGTTGCATGAGAAGATATGATACGCATGAGTGCCTCTTCGCCAGATACTCGTCCGAAGCACACTAACAATATCAACACACTGAATCACATACACAGTCATATTACATTCATATGTGTCCATCCATGTGCTAGGCAACGTGGCAGACAGAAGGGAGCACAGCCAGATAAAACTAAACTGTTATCGTCTTGTTCTGTGTCCACCCAATCTCTGATCCATTAATTGGCTCTTTCCCTCGAAGCTGGCTCGCGAAACTCAGCAGCAAAGTCTTAGGTGTGGGTTCAACTCCTACATTCTCGTTTTCCTGGCACTCACACCTCACTCACACATGTAAAGAACTCGTTTATTATTTATTCGATTACGCGCTGCGTAATAAGCAATGTTTAAACGCTCTTACAAGGCAACTGACAATTATGTCAGTACGCTGCATCGCAGCACAGCGATGTCAACTGCGTCATCAAATATAAATGACAAATCTGTGATCAAATGATTCCGTGAAGCAGGAGAAGCGCACTGGCCCAAAGCACACAGCAGGCCGTCCTCGTTTGCAACGACATCATCAACCGGTGGGAGGATGTGCTGAATGCTGCTGTTTCCATATAGTGAGCGCTCATTGATGAAGGCAGCTTCGTTCAGGAAGAACTTGATGGCGTACCCACGATTGGTGTCCAGGCGGTGCTTTGCAAACTGGGCAACCCCTTGACCTGCGCATGCAGAGCAACTTGATCCCGAAAAACAAGAAACAATGCTGAATAGGATACTGCTCTGGAGAAGGAGCAAGCCGCAATCGAAACATCCTGTGACCATGCTATGACGAGGATGCGCACTATCAGCCAGCGGCATGCCACAAAGACAAAATTGATTGCATTCCACACAAACCTTGCATCGAAGCTCCCTTGCGAGGCGATGCTCAAATAGATTGATCGGAAATCTGCATGAAAAACACAACAGCCAGCCAATGGCTCGCGGCATCTGATGGTGCGACACTGAAGTCCCTGTTTGGCCAGGTCATCACACCGGCAACATGAAAATGTGCCCCCTTTGTAGCTTGATGCCGGCTGAAGATTTTGGCTGGCTGTACCAATTCGATGAAACAAGGAATGCATTGACGGCATTTGCCATTGTGATTCGAGCTCGAGCATACCGCCGATCCGGCGCTGGGAAGCATCCAGCACTTTGTAGCGGTTGAGCAGCATCGTGCCATTACGGAACATCGTGTCCAGCTGTTCCTGGAGAAGCTCCAACTCCCGCCCCTTCCACTCCCCTCTTGTGCGGTTCGCCGTACTTCCGTGTGCTTGCAGCACGCTCGAGGGCGCAGACTCTGGCCAGACATGAAGCGACGAGCTCCTCATGGTCACAGTTTCAAAAGATGACACTGTGCGAGTCCCAAAATTCGGTTTGGTCAAAGAGGCATCTCCTGTGACAGGGGGTGCAGAGAACATATTGGATGCGGACCCACTTTCATTATCAAATATCTGGGGTGGCACCCAAACTTGCTCTAAGGGCTTATGGCTTTCAGGTGGTACATGTGCCAGCTGCATGCAGCCTTGTCAGGCATGTTGCGCTTATACCAGAAAAAGCCTGCACAACTTGCAACAAGCCCAACGCTGCAGCCGGCAATGACGGCGGCAGTGTTTGTGTGCGCTTTGGGTGCTGACGAGGAGGCATTCCCTGGTGAACTTGGGGGTGTGCTTGGGGAGGGTGACGGGACAGGTGGAGGTGCCGGTGCAAGTCCCAAGGGATGAAACGTAGTGGGGACAGCTCCAGCCACTTCCGCCTGCACATGCATATAGAAGTAAGTAAATGATTAAATAAATAAGTGAATCCCGTACGACCTTTAAAGATTTGTCAACAGCCCTGTCGTTCAAGGCCTCTTGTGTGCTCAGTGTAAACACACTCTTTCCCACCCTTTTACCTGTGATGTCAGAATGCAACGCGGATTGTGTGACGGGGCGCCCAGCATCAAGAGCTATCAGGCACACCCGCGCAGGCTCCGCTCTCTCACAGAACCGGTACCAAAGGGAAAAACAAAGCATTCAATGAAGGCGAAAATATACCGGTTGTTCGGTACATAAAACACAATAAAATTGGTACGCCCGCCTCCAGGAAGGCATTGAGACGGGCAAGAACCTGGCCAGCATGTCTTATGCCAAATGGCCTACACTTGCTGCATCAAGAAGGGAGTGAATCAGCAAACATGTCATGTCTATGAAGACACTCACTGAGAAGCCAGGTACACATCGGGGTGATATGCCGTTTGCAACATCGATGTGTTCATCCACTCAGCAGTCCATAGAAAGAAAAAAGGAAAGATGTCAGCTCAAAGAAGGTGGTGTTGACAAGTTATCTCCAATAATCTCGAGACATGATTGGATTCTAAATGAAAACGGACGGTGGAGTACAAAAAAGGAATGGAGGATAGGGGGAAAAAAGGTCAGCCAACTTTGATATAGAGAAAGAAACTAGCGTCATCAAACGTTCCCCACCAGTGGTACCCACAACATTCGCGCTATGGCTGATTCACAGAACGTGTGTGTGATTGCTAGCTTACAACAATCCTAGGACCATGGTTGTGAGCGCGCGACGCGCGGACCCAAAATTATGCGCCGCGCGCGCGCAGAGGCCGAACGCACCCGCGCGTCGCGCGGAGGGCCGTTCGCGCCGAAAGGCAACGTCCTGGCGCCAAAAAGCTGCATTGGAATTTCAAAAGTCGATTAAAACTACTTTAGTCGGGAAGCAGGCACATTTGACGTGCGTGAGAATATAAAGCAAAGCAAATAAGTCCCCTGTGTAAATATACATTCTAAATGGAGGGCTTTTTTACCATCTCGTGCCAGTGGCAGTGGCAAGCGGCCTAGGACGGACACTGAAACGCAGCCCCCGTCGATTCGGGGCGTCGCCACTGCGAAGCTCTGCAGTGGCTCACAAAAACTGACCCAAAAGCGCGCGTTCGAGCACGTCCTGCGTACGCGCGCGCGCGCGTCGCGCGGACCTGCACGCGCGCGTGCGTCCGCGCGACATCTACAACCATGCCCTACTTCAAGACATGTTTCTCATCGCTTGGGTTGACAACTACCGCATAAAACTTGGTGGCGAAGTCATAGTCAAGCTTGAAAACCAAAAGCAACACGCAATCTGCACTGCTCTGCAAGTCACCACCCTTCAGCAATAGCCAGATGATCCATGGGTGCAGTTGCTCTGAAGTGCATCAGACTTGAGGGACCCCTACACCTACGGTCAAGTGATTAAACTTGCACCTTCGATTCGAGGGGTCTTATGTAGCAATCTTGGTTCGGCGCAAGCGGTTTTTCATGTGCCAGGGACACTGATGGTTAGAGAAGTTGCTCTTGCAGCAAATTCCGCCGCTAGATCACGCCTGCCAGCGTCTGGCGGCGTCCAAATTTCCTCTCTTTTCTTTCCCTTTTTCAGATGATCTTTGGGTGCCATTTAAAATTTGCGCTAGGCGGAAGATGGCATGCGAGATGTTTGGAATTGTGCCAGCTCGAGGATGCGAGTGCACGGTGCAGCGCTTCGCCAGCCTAAAAACAGAATTATTTTTTCGACCCCCTTCGCTGGTAATTATTTACAAGTGAACCCCCATTTTCCCCATCCACTTCATTGACGTCGAGGGGTTGAACCCCAAATTTCCTGCCTGCGGCGAGCCTATCTCAGCAGCTCAATCCGGTTCAACAATCACCCACCGATGGCACCCTGTTGCGAAAACTGATCGTATGCAAAGAAGTGAAAGGTGCCATAGGACAGGTGTTGCTACGTGCCGTCTAGCCGTGCCAGTGCACGTGACTTTCGCAGCTGCGCCCTTTCCATGCCGACTCCCGATCCCACCCCTTTGAAAACCAAACCTAAACCTAAACTGCAATGTTCTTTAAACAAGGACTTCTTTAGCCGAGGCGATCATGGGGCGCCTGCCCTTGGCCATGTCATTCCACACGTCCCTGCTCGCGGTCCTGGTCGTCCGAAAAGACCTCGAGATGACCGTCCTGAGCCTGTCGTTGCACAAGAAGGTGCTGCCGAAGTCGTAGATAACGCAAGCCCTTCAGCACCAGAGGTGGCGGAACCTGTGCCCTCGCGTCCCTGCGGCCGTCCTGCTCGAGTGCCACTCCGCCATGCCGAGGTACAGGATTTGCAAGATGCTGTTGCGGAGGAGATGCACGGTTTGGCAACCTTGGCCATCGCAGCCTTGTCAGAGCGGTTTCCGAACAACTCATATCTGGCTCACCTCGAGTTCTTGCAGCCTAACTATTGGGAGCTGGACCAGCTTGACACGCGCGAGACGATCGCAGCCAAAGCAGAGCAGGTCAACACGGTAGCTCTTCACAATGCCTTGGTGGCTTTGATAGAGAAGTACGACCAGTCTATGAAGATCGTGAAAAGGAGCGGCGACCGAGTTCAGGTGCCTCCGCTTTTGCCGCCACTGCACAAGGATGATAACGGGGTGGACGCGGCGCTGCTGGTGGAGGTCGCTGCCATGGTTGCCAGGGTTGCTGCCTGGCCCATCATCCCCCAACGTAAGACCGAGAAGTTGACCGAAGGGGGCACGCGCACTTTGGTGGTCTTACGGCTTGCCACTTGGCAAGAGTTTTGGGGCACCGTTGTTGACGATGCAGCGTTTGTGCTGGCTGCACCCCGAGTGGCGAAGCTCTTGCGCATCATCATCGTTCAGTGTCATGGCGGAAATGACAATGAACGCTCATTCTCTGGCATGAGTTTCATCCACAGTGACGCTAGAAATAGCTTGAAAAACAGGCACATGAATGCTGCCTTGCGTGCTTGCCCTAGAAGGACAAAATGTTGGCAGACGACCGTCTCTTTCCCCAAATGTGGGGCATGTTCAAGGCCAGCGGCCTTCCCCGTTAATGTTAGGAAGCTTGTAGCATGTGTGCGTACTTCAATTGAGGTGTCTAGAACAATGTACTTGGCTATGATGTCGCTTTTGCAAATGCCAACCATTTCTCCATGTGTGCGGTGAAGGAGGGTGCTTGAACATGAGGTTTGTGCCATAAGGGGTTGGACGCCCATTTTGCAAATGCAATTAATATGGCTGTTGGGGTGGGACCCCTGTTTTCTTGGAAAAATAAATAATTAGCTCCGGAAGAATAACCCCCAAAATGAATAATTTTTTATTAAAAAAAGGGGGTCGAAGGGGGTTACTTCCCTTTCTGGCGAAGCGCTGGCACGGTGGTGAGTCAGCTTGGGTAGTGATCCCAGTGATAGTGACGAAGACGAGCTCGTGGCTGCCCCCGTGAGGATGCTGATTTAGAGGTTGTGCAGGGCAACTTTCTTTGGGCTGGCGTGTCTCTGTTCTTTGATTTAAGAGGATGAGCAGGCTTTCATACTCGGCCGAGAACATGCGCTGTTGGTTGTCATTTCAAAGGGCATGCATAAGCCTCGCGATGTCCGTTTTGCCTGTGGCTCCACCCTTTGCAAAGCTCGAATGTGCGGTGCAGACCCTGCCCAGAACATCGCGCCGGCATCACACAAGTGCCGCCATTTTTCTCACAATGGGATTCTCACAATCCTGGTAATAACCCTGGTAAGAATGGAAAGATCCACTTGCCCTCACTTCCCTACCTCGAGTGTGGTACTCGTCCTGATCCTCAGAGTGCTGTGTCTGTTTAGTTTGTAGCAGCAGATATCTTTTCGGGATTTCGTACGTGCACCTCCATGATGTCGGATACGTGCTTCTTCATGGTAGACGCACGTAACTGTTCGCCACCAGGCATGAGTGAGGACACGTCCAGCACGTACTCGTGCAAAACGCCCCATTACGTTGAGTGACGCGAGTGCCGGCACCGTCCTATTGAACTGCTTATAGGGTGCGAGAGCTGGACACGCCGCTGAGTCTCACGCATAGCCTTCTTGTCAACTGGCGTTAATGCGACGGCCACCTCACCAATCAGGCGTTCCGCAACCCCTGCTAGTGGCGTCCCCCTTTCGAGGATGCTGCATCCCTCCAGATCGTCAACGCCTCCTTTTTTAAGGCTGGCGTATTCCTTTTGTTTGCGTGAGCTGGTCAGAGACAAGATTGGAACGCTCTCGTTTTCCGAGCTGGCACGGTCCCATTGCTAGGACCAGCCATGTCTGCGCATGGCGAGCATTTTGCACTTTTGCTCTTCAATAAATAAATGAATAAATAAAATCAATCGGGGATCACATCTTGACAGAAGGTCGACCGAAAAGCAAGAAAATGACAACATTAGGGATTGTGATCAACCGATGAGCGCGGACATGAACGCCCGTAGGCCAAATACTGACTGCCGCATTCAAGCAGGTGGTAATGCCTTGATCAAGGGCTTGTCTGATGGTACAGCTCTGCTCAGCACCCTTCCGTCACAAATGTCGTGTGCTGCTGTAGCACAGCCTTCCATTGTCGCTGCACATCTACGAGGGCGGCTCGTTCTTGAGGATCGCGCCGCAGCATGCTGAGGATGCCCTCTCGCATGAAGCCAAGCTTGCGCATGTTGCCATTGTATGCCGAATCCGCTGTGTGCTCCCACGGGAACTTACGAACGCCTGTCAGCATCTCCGTCACCTGCAGCGCCACGACGGTATATCATCTATGAGTGCACCGTCCATCAGCGCACTGCTTGAATCGAGGGGTCGCACGTCCGCATTATTGATTTGGTGCAAGCGGGTTCCCGATGAGCCCAGGACACTGCTGGTAAGAGGGATTGCTTTATAAGGAAAAAAAATCCAACTGTTGTAGATAACTCCTGCCGATTTCGGCATATTCACATTTCGTTTTGTATCATTTCTAGCATGCAACCTGAGAGCCTAGAGAGCAAAACCCATGTATTGAGAAGGCCTTCAAATCATTCTTTCGCTACTGTGAGCTACTGATTGATTTGCCCACCGACATGCAGAGGTGCGTGTCCAGGATGGCCATGGGCGCACTGTCATGAGGGTGTACCCGAACGTATGTGTCAAGGGAAGAGATGTAACGTAACAGCCAGCATGGGATGAGCCCAGCCTTGAGCATTGGAGTTCGTGTGCTCACGTAAATGGGAGAGGCCATGCACAAGTACCCTCTTCTCATATCGAAGTTGATACACACGAATGTAAAGCAACATCAATCGAGGGTGACGCCATGATCTGTTCACACGAGCCTACACAGAGGGCCTTTGGGCTCGGGTCAGCAATATGATGGCAAAAGTGGACGCTGTCTAGGAGACCGTTGTATCACGTATTTATGACATTGCTGTCATCTGTGTGGGCAGCTTCTGAGGCATGATGACTGAAAGGGTACCTGACCATAACAAGCAAGCTGCATCGAGGGAACACAAGGGCGATGGCAACTGCAAATGCCAATGCCTGGGAGCAAGGACTAGGCTGCTGTGGTTGGGGGCCTGTGGAAATTAACGCAGATGCTTAGAGCACAGTATCTTTTTGCCTCCACCCAGGGTTGCTTCAATTAAATAACAGCATCATGCTTGGTCTGTAAACTGCATACCATGGAGCGGTCGGCGGTTTGGGAGGTGCGGGTGCGTGTCAGCAGCTCATACGCCATGACTCCCAGAGCCACACGTCCATGGCCGGGTCAGCCACCACAGTCTTTGACCCCTCCATCGCGGCGAGCATAACCTCGGGGGCTGCGTACGCCATGCTGAAACTCATCGGTACTGTGTGACCTGCAAGGTTGACACATGGTCGCTTGCACCAAAGGACTGCTCTGTTGCACACTTGGTACACATGTACAGTGGTGCACAATGTAGATCTAGGCAAATACACGCGCATAAATAAACAAATCATCGGATATTACGCCATGCCCCCATGCGTGCATTGCACAGCTCACACCCAAGCCTGTGCCATCCTCAAATTTGCGTGCCATCCTCTAAATATACCCCACCAGCGACGAGAAGACAGAAAGAATAGAAAGGCAAAAGCGAGCCACATCATCTGGCCAATCTATGTAATCATTTTTTCAATCATCTTCCATCTCAGCAAGACAACCCCTCATGGGGGTCACACTGTTCTATCGTTCTCATGCAGGCCTGCAGTCCAATGACCGCAGTATGAATGGCATTTTTTTGGTCGGCAAATCGCTAGGCAGTCTCAACATAGCTGCTCCATCGGCAGTGAAGAGAGTGTCACGAGATAGGTGGGTGAGCCTACCCATTAGCGAGGCAGGTAAAAAAGGAAAAGAAAGATCGGGAATCACGCCAGGTCCACGCAAGCGAGCACTACGCCTACGAAGACACACCCAAAGGGCTTCGGCCTCAAGCCCCATCGGGGGAACCCGTGCAAGAAGAACAGAATCTGAGACGGCCATGTATAGTTTCGCAACAGAACTCTATCAAGATGCCTCCCACCCATATGGTCAATTAGAGCTGCCACAATGTTGTGGCAGGCACGTCAAAAAATGCCTGTATGAGCAGAGAATCCTCCAATTGCGTGAGATATGCATGGTCATGAACACAAAGGACAGCGAGCGTCGCACCGACTTGTGCAGAACTGCCAAAATCAATGAGTGTCCATGCGTTCCTGGAGTACAGGAAGATTGTATTAGACGGTTTGAGGTCGCGGTGCACGAGGCCGGCACGGTGAAGCTCGCAGACCCGCTGCGTGATGTGAACGATGATTTGCATGCTACTTGCAAAGTCAGGGCTGTAGCGATTACTCCAATCGTTCAACGACTCTCCCTTCTCAATGACCACCATCGGAGGCAGTGGCCTGCAGCATACGTGGATGCTCAAGGGGCAGTCAACACTATCGAATGACCCCTCGGAAGTCTCTTGGAGACATTGTTGAAGGAGGATCTATCCGAGACGCGTAACTCAACTGGTTCCTGAGGCACTGAGAGCAACGCAGCTTGAGCTTTGGGAAGCGCAACGGGAACGGCTGATGTTCCAACGCAAGCAACTGGCAAGCGGTTATAAGGGAATGCGTTTCTGTTACCACAATCAATGAAACCAAAGTAAAATGCCACAAAGTGTCCAAGTGCATAGTGGGGCAATGGCGGCAGGGCACACCACGCAGGTCTCATGAGTGAACTTTGGCAATAATGGTGGCTTGGTGGCTTGATTTAGCCGCATCCTGTGCCAGGTGTAGCTCAGTGATTGGACCGATTCAACATTGACAGCAGCATTGGCAACAAAGCCGGCGCTGCAAAACAGCTGCGACTAGTAAATGTAGGAGATAGATCGCCAGCCTTGCACTCACCCCGTGTGCTGCATCGAAGAGTATAAAACCTTCCACCTGCTGCTCTGGGAGCAGGTGCATTGCAACAGCATCCGCGTCGCCTTCGAATTCTGGGCTACACATAAAACAAACAATGCATGTACATGTTTCTAGTTAATTAACTGCCATTTTGAAATGCTGTACAAGGCATGATACCAGACCGACATTTGTTCTTTAGCGTGAGATGCTAACCTATCTTGGGTATCTTATCTTGATAAAACCTGGCACGCCTGCCTTGAAACGCCGGAGTGCTTGACGGGCGAGATAATGCAAAGGTGCGTCTTCTCGCGCCATATCATATCTTGAGTGATGAGGCCAAATCGGCGTTTGATTAATTTGGACATGGATTTGGACATGGCGTGGTTCCTGGTTGCGATTGATGAATCGATTGAACAAATCTGCTTGACAAAGGATGGTAGGTAAGAGTAGTTCATAGGCAGCGGATGGAGAGGACACACTCTCCGGAAACGCAGAACAAGCCATCGTCGTTTGGTATGACATCGTCCGCTGGCGGGAGCATGTGCTGGATGTCGGTGTGTTGGTAGAGAGCGCGCTCGTTGGCAAAGGAGGCGTGGTCCAGGAAGAACTTGAGTGCGTACTTGCGCTTTTGGTCAAGGGCGTGCACTGCAAACTGGACGACACCCTGGCCTGCACAAGTTGATGGAAATGAGAGGCACACTTAACCTTTGGCATTGGCTGATACAAATCTAGAATTTTCTTTCAAAACTGGCATGGGCGACTCCAAGTCCGATACATCATCCAGACTCATCCACGGTGCCGATTCACATACCCGAGTGCATGCAGTGCACAAGAGCTTCACCTGTGGGTTCACCTGTTTGTCTGGTGCAGCATCAGGTGATGTCCATACGCCATGTTTCTATCTGTGCTTCGACACACTTGACTTATGACTGTCGACGTGACCCCTCACTGGCACCTTGCGCTTCCAGTATGAAGATGTATCTTGTACAACACTACGGCGTGCACACTGACAACTCAAGAACTACTGAAGAATCAGTGCTACCGTTCAAACATGACCGCGATTACTACCGATGAAATAACTGCCATTGTTACTGACACCCGAGGTCACCCCAGGATGTCTCTCGAAACATTTGTTGTTCTTTGGCACGCACGTGAAGGGCATACCACCGATACGGCGCTCGGAGGGGCCCAGAACTTTGTAGCGGCTTAGCAGCAGCGCTCCGCTTCGAAAGAGCGTGTCCAGCTGCCTCAAAAGCAGCTTCATCTCCCCCTCCTTTGAGTCCCCGCAAGTGCGGTTTGCAATGCTGCCGCGAGATTCGTCTGCGCCCGAGGGCACGGAATCTGAGCGCACGTTGAGCAAAGAACTCTTTGTTCATGTGCCGAATCTTGAAACGAGTCGAGGGAATGCCCGGCGGCACGGGAGGAGACGACGCTTGCCCGAACGGCCGGAGGTGCCCCAAAGGGTGGGAGCACGAGCATCCCGGAAGGCCCGGAGTCACCTGCGGCTTGCTTGGGTTGCGTGTGGGGCTGTGCGGGCGCAGCGTACCCTGCAACATGAACCTCCTGGCATGATGGGGGCTGGAAATACGGGGGCGACTGTATGGGCAGCGGGCCTTGGTCATGCGGGGCATTTACGTTGACATATGCGTGCCGATTGCCGTCCGAAGCTCCGGCGTGGAACTGCGGAGCTTGGTAATCCTGTGCGGACCATGGGGGGCCAAGTTCCCCGGGAAGGGCACCCTGTTCTTGGTCATGTGGATGCTGCGGCTCGATCCTGTCGGTCAGTGCCATCTTACCATCAGTGTTTCGTTTCTTTCGTTTGTAAAAGAGAAAGCAAAAGCCACACACGATGATACAGAAACCGAGGCCACCGACGCTAGCGCCTACAATGACGCCCGTATTGCTGTCACCTCCGCCGTCACGTATTATGTCCGCGACGTTTGATTCGGGGGATGGACTGGATGTGCTTGGTGGGGATGTTCCTGGGGGGGGGGGGGGGGCTGGTGGAGGCGCCGGTGCCAGTCCAAGGGGGTCAAATGCACTGGGGACAGCACCAGCCACTCCAGCCTGCATACAGAGAACAAACAAAATAGATCATTCGTTTGTCACGCCATGCCTACCCTGTTGCATGGTCCTTCTTTACACAGGCACATACACTTAACAGTGCAACTTTCTATGCAAAATGTGTATGACACCAAATGGCACCTGATTTGTTGCGAAATGCAAGCGTGATCAAGGAAACCAAAATGAAAATGAAAATTCGGACGCCGTCGAATGTGACAGGCGTAATCTACGGCGGATTTTGCTTCAAGAGCAACTTCTCTGACCATCAGTGTCCTGGGCACACCAGAAAACCACGTGCGCCGAACCAAGATTCGCAAGACCCCTCAATTGAAGGTGGCAGTTTAACCACTTGACCATAGATGGGGATCAAGGAAAGCAATGATCAGTCATGCGCCGAAAGGGATGCGCCCAACGGGGTTCTGCCTGATGCCCTAGCACAAGCACCAATGGCGGTTAACTAAGCATGAAGGCATCTGCCAATCATTCTTCTCTATATGATGATGATGATGATGTATCTCATTACAACACTATCGGCCTAAGCCGTTGCCCTTGCTCTTTCTCTGTGCGATGTAATGATGTATCTTATTACAACACAACCGCATCCACATGGACATTGGCAACTCCAAGACCTACTTGGGAATCAGTGCTACCATTACTTTCATCTGAGGCAAGCGTACCTGGACCAGCCTGACTTGACATATCCTGACCTATCCAATATCCAATGTGTATGACAGCAAGCGGCACCTGATATTTTGCGGTACTTTTTTGTAGGCGGGGCTTCATGTTTGAACATCTAATTTTAGTATTGACTTCATTACAAATCTTCAAGTACCCAACCAGACAGCATTGCAGCGGTATTTCCTGAGGCTTACACCAATCCACTCCCCAATGGTATGCATGCTTTTGGGCAGGTAATTCTTGCGTTTTGCCAAGACAGTACCAGAGCCGATCAGCAGCGCACCTCCTGAAGCGACGCGAGCCACGTCTGTTCGCTACTCAGACTTACTGCCTCCCATGGCGCAGCCAAAACGGGCAACGTGGGAACAGTATCATTGTAGTACTCGGTTTGCATCAACGAGTCCGTGTATAGCGATGGCACAAGACCTTGTCCGTACTGGTACTCGACACACAAACCTACGCAATCAGCACCAGGCAATCTTGCTCCCACTACAACGGAGTCTTTAACAACAATGTTGTTGTGCTGTGCCAGGTTGACATCGTCGTCATTGCTTGGAACTCCTCCTAAAACGATCCAAGTGGGAGTTCTGGGGTCCAGAGTGTTGCTCTGGAAAGAGCAACCTGAGATGACAAGCGTGTTTGTGTCGCCGTCTTCGTTATCATAAAAGCGAATTGAGTCTCCATGGTACCCATCTGCGATGCCGTTGTCAGCAAATGTGGAATCTGCACCAAGCTCATGATTCAGTTGCCGGGTGTAAAGCTCAAAGAGGTAAAAAACTTCGCGCTTTTGGGGGAGACGAGGAAACAGATTGTCCATGTGGATGCATTTGTGTTGTAAAGAAGTACATCATTGCATTTGTATTTTACATTGGTCAGAGCAGAAACTACAGCCCAGGCCGGAGGCAATCAATATCGAGATGAATGCATCTCACTGAATGGCAGCGGTCCGCACAAGCAAGCCTGTCATCAACATGCGACCACTGCTTTTTAGAATCACCTGGGACACTCGAGCTTTTGATGTTCATTGCAATGCCGCTGAATATTGAGACATCCTATTCTATAACAAATCTCAGACCGCCAGGTACTCACGCGTTAGGTGTTCGTGTCATTTTTAGGTCAGACCCACAAAAATAAAGCAAAAAAAGCGTCGTTTCTTTTCCGAGCCTCCCTGTACAGGACTAGAACATTTCACAAGCACGTTTCAATTTTTCTTTTTGGAGGTGACAAGACCAGTTCTAGTCAATGATATAGTCGAGACTGCCTGTTTCGAAACCAGAGTATCCATAAGCACAGACATTATTCTTTTGAGCACAGAAAGTGTTTTGATATACAATAAAGACGAGCTCAGACTTATATGTAGAGTCTACATTGTAGACACAGGCACGTAGGCGAGGTTATAGGCCATAGTCCAACCAAACTGAACAAAATAACACTGTGAGAGCTAAAACCGCAAGGGATAGATCCCACGTCCGGACAAAAAGTAAATGTGCTGCGCTTCCAACACCCCCCCGGCCTTAAATAACAACGCTGAACTGACTGCATGCATGTCAGGTTCCTTGACGCCTGGATGTCCAAAGTTGATGTGAAAATGTGTTTCAATCGAAGGCGAAGCGAACTTCAACGTTCCTTGTTGCACTGGCTGTAATGCCTGGGCATGCAGAGCATGCATCTTTGCCCAACCCCCGCCACTATGGTCCAAAGAACAACATTTTTGTCAACCGATCAGATTTGGCGCATGCACAACGCGTCCTACTTGCAATGCACCCGTAAGTATCAAGCTTTGATTCAAGGCCCTTGACTTGAACCTCAAGTTGAGGGTTGACAAGGGACCACTTGCACAATCATGGCCATTCCAACATGTATTCAACAACTCGGAGTGTAAAACAAGCTTCAGCATCACAGACATACCCTTATCCAAACGAGCGTCATGGTTCGAATTCATGGTGCCTGTCCCGGAAAAATTCCCCAAAACGAAGACGTAGTTAGTCCAGCCAGAACTAATCGCAGCACTGTTATGTTGAAACAGCATCAGCTGCGGCCGGAGCACATGGCTGCTCAGCGAAATGGCTGGCGTTTGCGCTTGATTGTGCTTGGTGCGTTTTGAACCGCTACGCACAACAGCTGCTTTGAATGGAACGCATGTAAATCGATCTCCAGCCGTACGACAGCCTCATTTCTCGCAGGACGAAAAGAATGCCAGACAAGTGTTTCATCGTGTCAGGGACTCAGGAGCAGCCATCGGGCATGCTCCTAAAACAGTTGCCAAGCATCCCAAGAAATGTCCTTTGAACCAGCAAGAAACATGGATGCGCTTTCGTCTTGTGAGCGACACTAGCGCTGTAGCCCCAGCGCTTACACCTGGCTTCATCGGATTCTTGTTTCACGCGTTATGGCAACGCATTTCAGTCACTTTGCATGGAAAATGCCAATGCAAACGCTCGTGTCAAGTTCCATCTGAACTCGAGATTGTCACAGTATATCTTCCAGCTAATCTGGCATGCCAAGCCTTGACGCTGGCCCACCCCCACCCCAGTTGTGGCAAACACGCAAGGTCGTCGATACCAGCATCGATACAAAAACGTGCCAGCATACTAGGTAATTGACAGCCATCAGACTCGACGCCGACAGCTGTCCGGCCAATGCGGCGTTATGCAACCCAAGCATTGACGTTAGATCACTAATCACCCGCACCACCCAATCCAGCAGCGTGCAATGATACGAAATTAAAAAACAATTGCATTTCCTTCATGCGAACCTTATCAGCAGTCGAATGTGCAAACTTGCACTTGTGCTCGTTGTTGCCCGTGTGCATGACGCCATAAGTGCGGCCGCACTAACAAAAAATTCAACAAGCCTTGATCACAAGGACATTGCGTGCACGCGGTGGTCATGACGGCAAATTACAGCTGAAACCTCTTCAAATTTGAGCCGCACCACCGTAACTTTGACTGCATGAATGCACGTTACACAAAGGTCACTCTCGTCTCGCGTGCCCCCCCTTTTTTTGCCAGCGGAGTACACAAAACTACTCACTTCAACCCAGTCCTAGACCCGCACCATGAATGCATGCATGTACATGCCTGTGGGGGAGCGTATTTGTACTCATAGTGCGTGAATGCGCATGGTCGACCCAAACCATACTCATGAGGAGTGCTTGCTGCTTCCTTCCCAGTTCTTGTCTCGCACACCTCTGGACTTTGGGCAGGCAGGGTGGCAATACGCAAATGCCGTAACATTTCTGACAACAGACACTCAACTGGGACCCGGAAGGCTGGACAAGTAATTGCACTTGTTCTCGTGCTCACGGACGACATTTTTCCCGTTACATAATGCCCCACTATGCGCACTGCCGAGCGCTTCCAACCTGTTTTCATCACAAAATGGGGTTGCATTGCACGGCGACGTGGTGCTTATGCTCGGCAGTTCACACACTTACTCTCCCTCGGGGCCCTATTAAAGGCTAGCCCTTGCGATGAGATGCACGTGGAATGAATGTCACTCTCTGCTCACGCAGCCCCTTTTTTTAAAAAGCCAATCATCTGTAGTTCACCCGCTCCAAGGCCTAAACCATTCAAGGCGCGCTCTCAAGAATGGGGGCGTTTAACCACGCCTCTAGCCACACGAGGTTGCCACAATATATGCCACCAGCCACATCTCCTGCTGTCTCTACTGGTTTGCGGTCGCTCATGGCATGTTAATGTTTAAGATGCCATGAAGTGGACACAATTAATCCCACTGCAAGCACAGCGTATAAGCTCTAGAGCTCATCGTGGAAGGCGCTAGAGTGCATATGCGTTACTGGTGAGCTAACACTCAACACTGCTTACACGATCTCAACTCTCGTTCACATCACCCTCCATATGGATGAATGTGTGCCTATCCACCCGTTTCGTGTGTGTGCATATTGCACAATGCCACGACTTCCATGGACCCCACATCACTGCACTGCCATTCACAGCCAGATTTGAGTACTGAGACCCCATTGGTGTCTAGCACACACGTACGCATGCTTGGGCCAACCCAGACCGTGGTCCTAAACATTCACTTGCAATTCCTCTCTTCTTCAGAAGACGTATTACCTAAACCTGCTGAATTGGCTTATCTCGTAAGTTTGGTAACGACAGACATTCACTCAAGCCAGGATCGCTAGACAGCTGTCCAGCTGGACATATCCATACATATGAACACAGCATTCTGTGATACGCCCCTACTGTTCTGCTGAGACTGCCCGAGCGCAGCGAGGGTAGTCTAGTAACTACTACGTTTTCCCAAAAGTTGGATAATGAGCATCTCTTTGTTTTGCCAAGGCTTGCTGGAGACTTGGCATAAAAAAATAGCAAACAGCCATATTTTCTGTGATTTCGTTCAAGAACTTAGCCGCACTACGGTATCCAAAGATTGGCACATCTAACGCCTTTGAATGGTCCCTCGTATGTAAGTGATCCAGTTAGTGGTTGGTTTACTTGTTTGAGGCAGGTTCAAACAGCCACTCACAAGAAAGACTGTCTCGAGGGCTCTAAGAATATGTGTTCAAATCTTGGTTCGACGCAAGCGGTTTTCCGGTGTGCCCAGGACACTGATGGTTAGAGAAGTTGCTCTTGAAGCAAATTCCGCCTGCCAGCATTCGGCGGCGTCCAAAATTTCATTTTTTATTTTGTAAAGGGCTCTAAGGATACGTAGAGTTTCTCGAGAAAAAGCATGGCACATCCGGGGCAGAAAATGTTGACCAGCTTGGCCGGTGCGTGTCAGTAAGTAGTGCGCGGTTTGTTGATTTTGCATTCCAAATTTCATGTGCAGCCAGTTGTTCACGGTTTCCTAATATCCGGCTGGTCCTATCGGTACTCCGAACGGCGTATGCCCTCTGTGAACAGGATGTCGTGGGTTCAAACCCAGCATGGGACTTTCACAAATTAGCATAGGTGCTGCTTGTAAGGTAGCGTGCGGAGCTCACCAAGGTGCATGTACCGATAAGCCTAGAGGGACATCCAATCTGTCTACAAATTTTCGAAAAAGTGGCGGGCCGGTGTCATCTCGACAAGTGCGTACAAGGTTACTGTGCACTGGCGAGTCGGAGTCGGAGACACGCACTGATTATGTGCACGTTTGAGTCATCCACTATAAGCGAAGTATATTTGCCTCCCGCTAACACCATGTCCACAAGCCACAAGTTGCCATCCGTTGACCAGATGGCATAGCCGAAGTGTCCTGGAGCGGAATGTACCACGAGATTGGACATCCACAGACTTCCCTGACTTTGTGAGAATGGTCGCTCCCCTTTGAGCGCTGTGCGTGTGCCCTGGTAGATGGAGCAAGCATTTGGCTTGATGGCGCCATCCGGGACGACGAAGTCGAGCGGCGGCAGTGGGGCCTTGCAGTTGCCCTGCACGTACATGTGCCCTGAGTGACGGAAAGAGAAGATTTTGAGCTCTTGCAGGTGATCAAGCGGCAAGTCCTCCTGTGGAACGCCTGGGACTGATCAGGCTTGCTTGGAGTGGTTCAGAAAGAGTTCCTGAGAAAGGAGCTCATAATTCCTCCAGCGAAACGTTGATGACTTGGCGGAGGAGGGGTAGGGGAATGGGTGGGTCAGCATTTGCGCATGGGCATCATTTTGTTCTGCAATTTCGTGCCCAATTGCGTTGCAATGTGACAGAGTGTGGCAGGGATGGCACACCGTGATTGCAAGCGTGTCTAAATACTCCAGAGCACCATAATCGTAGAAGTCTGCCACGTCGTCCAGCACGATATGGTCCACCACGACGATGATCTCAATGCTCCTGTCTTTCATAGCTGCCTTCAGATCCGCGGCGTTACCCACCTCGACTGTCACTTGTGCCGCGTGGCACATACATGAGAGCGCTAGGACGACTGCCACGCATGTGCACACAAAGTTTCGTGATATCGTTTTGGGGCCAAATGTTGGTACGAAACTGGAGTCGAGCGCAGGATGAGGCTTCATGTCCATTGGGCTGTGACGAGGCCAAGTGATTGTGCCGATCCGTATTGGCAGCTGCGATTCTGTTAAGAGAAGATGTTTTCTCGTGCCTCGCATGGCGCGTGATGTGATGGGACAACTGTTATGAAGTCAGGAAGGTATGTGCATCTGCACATTCAGGCGCCTCGTCGTCTGCTTGTATAGCGGGACATGCATATTGACAGGCAACTAAACCAGGCTTCTCCAAGCATGCTCTGTAGCTGCATGATGAACGGACTACATGAAGTATGCGTTGAAGGAGCATAAACAAAAAGAAACGGAACACGCCAGCCTAAAGACGGTGTAGAGAGCCACAGCTGGTCTTGCGCCTATATGGAGGGATGCAGCATCCCACTAGTGGAGTACTCTTGTTTGCATAGAGAGTTTAGGAGTGCATGTAGCAAATGCGCTGGTGAAGTGCAGCAGCTGCAGATTTTATCCTGTTTAGTTGATGCAACGCTCTCTGGAGCCATGTACTTATAACACTTTGCATCATGTGCCTTACGGAGAAACCGTGAGACACACTGACAATATTTTGTGACAACGGTTACCCTGAAGTACACGATGATGATGATGATGACAATGACGTTGTTACCAATGCGCTACGGGAACTCAGCATTGGCTTATGTAGGGGCAATGCTATCATGTACCGGCGTTCTCTTCAAGTTTTAGCTTGTGCCAGCGGCCGCGCGATTATGACAGGCTTGCTTGTTCCGACCGCTGACGTTCAATGAGCTGTATCATTTCGAATGTGCTGTCGTTGCTTCTTTGTTGTCTATCTCTTGCCATTGTCTGTGTGATGTAATGATGACAATGACGATGAAGGGATTTGTCGCCAACGCGTTTCGGGAACTCAGCGTCGGCCTATGTTGAGGCAATGCTGTCATGTACAGGCACTCTCTTCCAATTGTTGGCTCGTGCGAGCGGCTGCGCGTTATGACAGGCTTGCTTGTTCCCACCGCTGATATTCAGTGATGCTGTATTATTTCGAATGTGTTGCCTTACTTGCTTGTTGACTGTTCCCTGCCATTGTCAATGTGATGTACTGATGTGTCTTTCTACAACACTACCGCATCCGCATGGAAGATGCAACTGCAAGAACTACGAGAGTAGAAATTCGTTTCTAGCACCCCACAGCATGCATCTGTGCTGCCTGGTTAACCATAACGTTATGCACCGCATGCATTTGACATGTACACGCCACGCTAAAGAGAAATGGCCCAAACAGCTGAATGCACTCTCATCGAAGACTGCTTGAGGGGTCCTGGCTTGAAGTTCGCAACACGAAAGTCTGACATCTAGGTGTCCATCAGGTCTTTTTGCATGTGCTGCGCAGATGTGCAATAAGCAGGTCAGCTGGACACACTCTCTGTCAAAACGACAAGCAAGTAAGCAAGCAGAGATACGAAAAAACGCGGCGCACGCCAAGGCAAGGAGGGCGCGAGACGGACCCATGTGGACGCCTCTTATTTCCCTGAACAATGCAGTCAGCAACTAATCACTTAGCAAGTAAACAACACAACACATAAATTGGGAATCACGCTACGTCCCATAAATGATTGAGAGATTCGATCGGGAATTATGCGCTTGCCCCAAGGAGCAGGCGGTGAAGGGAAGTAACAGGCAACTGGTCTTGAAGCACACTTGGCCTCCACAGACGAGCAGGTTCACTACCCACGTTGAATCTGATGCCCACGTGTAGCCGGCTGTTTCAATCTGTAGCAAACTTCCTGACCAGTGAGCAAACCAGGCGGGGTCCCCCTTTCATAATATACTTCCTTTCAAATTCTGTTTGCAATCAAGCCATGCTATTGAAAGGATGCCTGCTTGCTTTAGGGGTGAGGAGGGTGCCGTTTTCTGACAGACTTTTGAATGCTGACGCATGCGCATGGGGCAAGAGGCGGATACTTCACAGACATCCTTGTTGGTGCAATGAGCATCAGATTCAACGTGGCAGAGCATCTCTTGAAACATGGCGTGCTTGCTGTTTGATAAATTCGTCTGGTGGACAGGGCACCCCCGGCTGCAACTCAATGGTTGCAGAGGTAGGAGCCAGAGGACTCAGGCAGAGACAACTGTCACCAGACCAGGGCCAAGAGCTCTGAAATGATAAAAGGTACACAGGACATCTCAGCCGATATGACTTTCCCGGTTGACTAACCTCTTAGAGATGTTTACTTTTAGCCACCCCTGCTGCCTGAAAAGTTCGATGCTAGAACTGTATCGACCTGTCGACATGCACGCGCACCTCAGAGGTGAACCGGCGCTCGATGCTCGCTGTAATTTGTCTACGAAACACATTATCTGGCCTTTCTTTAGCGAAATGAAGGTCTTGCCGACAGAAATATCTTCCCGATTAGCCATGTACCTCGACAAAGCGACAACGCGTGATTTTCGGCGCGCATTGTCTTCTGCTATTGCCTGTGTGTAAACCATCGCTATAGACTTTGATGACTGGAAATCATATGTGGTAGATCGCGGGAGGAAGACGGGCCCATGCATGAAGCTGCTACGAAGGTACTATTTAGCTTTGGATGTACTGCACACTTGCAGAAGACGTGCTGCGTTCCTAGCACGTCCACTTAGGTCACTGTTCGATTGATCACAGAATGAAAGCTATTGAACGGTCGTGCAGGTACTGGTGTTTGCGCTGGTGTTATTTCTGTAGTTTCATGTACGGACAACCCTGCGACACAGATGCGTATGACAGACAAAATTGAATGCACGCACCTTCACGCAAATAAAATGGACCACTGACAAAATGAACCTGCTTGACTGACAACAGGAATGCAGCAATCTGTTTATTCTCATTCACACCGTACTCTGGAGCCAAGGCCGCTCATAAGCGTAATATGCACAATGTTCTTGATACCCACTGCGCAGTTCTAGCATGCAATATAGCAACACTTTGAACGTGACAACGACAATACCGTCGAATGGAATTTCCAATACTTGCTACGACCTTGCAGCCGACCTCGCTGGACCATGAGGTGCGTCACCCCAAGCGCGGCGATAGGTTGTGACGCAACTGTTGTTCATGAAATCCTGGCCTGGTTTCCAAACCAAAAATAAGATGAACGTACATAAAATGAGAATCAGGTAAGATCCCGGCTACCGACGGGGCGAAGCTAAACGCGGCACGGAAGTTCTGCTCTGACCAGATAGCGCTATCGGGGATATCGGGTTGCGTTAGTGAACACACGGCACTCCTGGCGTGCTCTTCGAATACCAGATATATCAATTGTGAAGCAGGCCATAATCTTACCTATCGATGGGTCCAGCCTGAAAGCAGCGCAGAGATACAGAGCACTCGGCGGCAGCGAATAGATATTGCCAGCGACATTCCGATGCTGTCGGTGGACATACAGGTATCCAACACATCGTTAGTTATGGTCACAACAACGTGCCAGAAGGGTTTGGAGGAATCCGCTCTCCACGTCTGAACCGTAAACTCGGCAGAGCAAGCTGAAGCCTAGATTGCCTGAGAGAGGGACTGGAGTCTCGAGTTCCACTGTTCCGGAAGCACATGTATTTATATGAGTGTACAGCTGGCGTCAGGTTTCGGGACTCGTCTGATGGCACGATTATGCTCAACACTCTTGCGTCACAAACGTTGTTTGCTGCTGCAGTACCGCCTTCCATTGGCGCTGCACATCCGCAAGGGCGGCTCGCTCCGCAGGGTTGCGGCGCAGCATGCTGAGAATGCCCTCTCGCATGAAGCCGAGCTTGCGCATGTTGCTCTTGTACGCCGGATCTGTCGTGTCCTCCCATGGGAATTTCCTGGACCCCGTCAGCGTCTCTGTCACCTGCGGCACCATGATAGCGTTGTTATTGAAGACAACATGAATCAGCCACTTACAAGGCACACAGTTGATGGGCCCAGACACCACGTTTCTTGGTCTTGGTATGCCGGAGCCTGTATTATGAGCCCATTGACATGGGTCTCTTACGAAGTGTTACACAACAGAAGATTCGTTCAGCATCATCTAGATTGACCTGAGTGGAGATCTTATGTGGACGGGTTAGGAAATGGGAGGGGCGTTCTCTGTGTTCAAGGGTATTGGAGCGGTACGTGCCGCCTGTTCCCAAGGCTGACCAGCCTGGGCCCGAGGTCGAAGCCCCTTGGCCTTCTCTTGCTGTTTCTCACCACGAAGGGAACATGGCCTGTCATTCCCGGTCGTGACTCCCGACTGGTGTATTTATCTATCCCGACGCCAGTGACGGAGTACTCAGCGTACTGCGTTCAACACCTTATTCGGCAGATTGTCGCGAGTAAAGCATTCAATGCCTGAATGTTTCATGCGCAGTCTGTTTCGCATCACGCCTGGGTTGGTTGACTGCGTACCACGGAGCGGTCGGCGGTTTGGAAGGTGCGGGTGCGTGTCAGCAGCTCATAGGCCATGACTCCCAGAGCCCACACGTCCACCGCAGGATCGGCCACCACACTCTTTACATTCGCCATCGCGGCCAGCACAATCTCAGGAGCTGCATATGCCATGCTGAAGCTCATCGGTGCTGTGTGCCCTGCAATGTCAAAACCGTGTCATAAAAGAACCATCAAGGCTGAACCACTCTCGGATTTTCATGCTGAGCTATTCCAGACACTACAATCCAGTAGCCGCCAGTTCACGTCATCAAGTATGGTCGGCAAGGTGTGCTTCGATGCAAGTGTTTGCGTTGCTGAACACGAAGGGACACAGAGGCAGTGGCGCGTGCAGATCCCATCAACAATGACATGCTTCGCTTGCTCGATTTAAGATTTGTTGTAAGCCTAGAGTCATCTTGGCCGGGCATAGGTAATTGCAGGCCGCACTTCATAATGACGGAGTGACTTTGACCGCTGACGTGCAATGGCATGTTCTGTTTTATAGACAATTGCTTGATTGTTGCCGTCTAATTCTTGCCTGTCTCTGTATGGTTACGTGGTGACTTTTCACAACACTTCTGCATCCACATGGACACTGGCACTCTTACGTACTACATCGGAATCAGGGCTACACATGGAATAACCAATCGCGTCCGAAACGAGTGTTGCCAAGCTTGCAGACACATGTCTTCTGTTTGTCTAGATCATGGATGGGACAGGTAAGGAAGGGGTTTTTTTCCAGAAGCAAACCAAATTCAGGTGTCACTTCATTTATCACAATCAACGCACAAGTAATGCAGCTGTCCATCTCCACCAACTTGCTTTTGGACCAACGAATACGGGGCATGTGTATCAATAGAGGACTCGCAATATTGGTTCCCATCAACCCAGTGACAGCGAGGGTCGCACCAGCTTGAGCAGAACTGCCAAAGTCAATGACAGTCCACGCGTTTTTGGAATAGAGGAAGATAGTGTTAGCAGGCTTGAGGTCGCGGTGCACCAGGCCAGTGCGGTGAAGCTCGCAGATCCGCTGCATGATGTGAACGATGATTTGCATGCTGCTGGCAAAGTCGGGCTGAAACCGTTTGGTCCAGTCGTCAAGTGACTCCCCCTTCTCGATGACTACCATCGGTGGCAGCGGCCTGCATGACGAGGATATGCACTCAAGCAGCATTCAGATCGAACACTACATTTTTGTTTGAAATTTGTTTGAAACAAGAATACCGTCAAGAAAGGGGACCTGTGACTCACAATGATGACTCACCCAAGACCAGCAAGTCCATGAGTGTGTGTTTCATTTATTGACAACCGGTCTGAGACATTCGCAAACTGCAGGCTCGGGTATTCCGCAGATGCTGCCCATTTGAAAGGGGAGGCAACGCACTCGCCGGAAACGCAGAGCAGGCCGTCCTCGTTCGACACGACATCGTCCACGGGAGGGAGCATGTGCTGGATGTCCGGATGCTGGTACAGAGCTCGCTCGTTGGAGAACGAGGCGTGATCCAGGAAGAACTTGAGCGCGTACTTGCGCTTGTTATCAAGCGCGTGAGTTGCAAACTGGACGACACCCTGACCTGCACAATGACATGGCGGATCAGAATCAGATAGGATGATCAGAACCAGCTCAAATCTCCATAGCGCCGTGACATGGCAACCTTGAAATCCCGTTTCCTGCAATCTGACGATGGCTTTTGCACCTGCAATCCCTCGATTAACCCACGCAGTCAGCCGCCTCACCATTCACTGATTACTATGCGGAGTTGCCATGCAACTACAACAAGCCTTGCTGCAACTCCGGACAAACAGTCGCGCCATTTCCGCCGTATCCCCGCCAAGTCCATCGAAGCATGCTTCCTCAATGCCTCTTTGTTTGCATCAGACCAGGTGCAGGGGACACGGCGTGATTCCCAGATGATTGATTTCTTGTTTATGTTACATTTGACGGCGTCCAAATTTCCATTTTCGTGTTACCTGTTCATATATTATTGATTTATTCATTTATTTAGTAGTGCTCGATGCGGCAAGGCTTGCGAAGCTCATGTGTCAAGTTGCCGAGATGTGCTTCAATGTATGGGAGAAATGAAAGGGCGTACCGCCTATGCGGCGATGCGAAGGGCCCAGCACTTTGTAGCGGTTCAGTAGCAGCGCGTCACCGCGGTAGAGTGCGTCGAGCTGTTTAAGGAGGAATCGTGTCTCGCTCTCCTTGGAGACCCCGCAAGCCCGGTTCGCAATGCTGCCGCGTGACCCCTCCAAGCCTGAGGGGATGGAATCCGGCCGCACATTGAGCGACGAGCTTCTTGTCCCATCCGGGACGGTCTGCAGCGATTCAATGGTATGACCAGCTGAGCTCGAGGTGACGCCGCTCGTCACGACGACAGGAGCTGGTGATGCAAACGGTGGAATCACAAACATGTCGGAAGGTCCTGATTCTCCCGGGGCCAGCTTGGGGTATGAGCTCACAGGTTGCGGGTGGTTGAAGGCGCCGCCGTCGGCGAGCTCGGGGCTGATGTGTGGGGATGCCGATGCTGCATTCAGTTGCGGAGGCGACACATACGCTGGGACATGGGGGTCCTGGTAGGGATGGGGCTGGTATTGGTGGGGGCGCTGGTTAGGGTAGGGGTCGTGGTACTGGGGAGGGGGGGCGTCCATGTACACATGCCGATCACCGCCCGATGCTCTGGCGTGGTATTGCGGACCGAGGTATTCAGGTGGGGGCGGTGGAGGAGTGTACGCGTGGGGCTGGGCACCCGGCTGTTGGTACTGTGGATGCAGTACCTGGGGTGAGTGATCTGCCTGTGATGCATTGTTGAATCCAATCGGGGGGGGGGGGGCTTCGAGGTCTTTGCTTTCCTTCTTGCGCCTGTACAAGCAAAAGCAAATACCGCAGACGATGATGCACAAGGCGATGGCGCCAATGCTAGCGCCGGCGATGACGCCAACATTGCTGTCGCTGCCGCCATCACCGCCGCCGTCGCGGGACGGAGGGGATGGTCCCACTGGGTTCGATCCCGGTGAAGACGAGAGGGGTGGGCTTTCTATGGGGGGGCTTGGTGGGGGGCTTGGGGCTGGCGGAGGCGCCGGTGCGAGTCCAAGGGGGTCAAATGCACTGGGGATAGCACCGGCTACCCCAGCCTGCAAGCATAGTGCCATCTTGGCTGGATTCGGAACAGCAGCGAAAAGCAAAACGAAGCCACATATGCCAGACTGGTTCGCATCGGGTCGGGCAACTTTACCACCATGTCATACCTGTGAGTGAATCCGTGCAGAACAAGATGACAGCTTGCAGAGAAGGCCTGCCATGGTGATTGGGATCGAGTCCTACCCTGACCTTGAAATCCCGAGGACATTCCGTGTCCACCATGCATCAATGACATGCCTCAAACGGGTGGACAGAGCCAGTCCATGCCACAAGAACACCAGGCTCACGCAGGCGCAGCCTCAGCAGAGGGAGGACATCCATCAGGATCCACAGCAGGTCCACGCAAGCTAGCACTATGCCTGCGAGGACATGCCCCCAAATTGCCTTGGCGCCAAGCCTCAGGAAGGGTCACCCTGAGAGAAACATGTTGAACCTTTTCTTCTAGATGGTCCGCTTCAGCTATTTCAATAGCATGTGCGTTGGACAGAGCCATGGCAACATGGATGAGTGCCGCACCTCCTGGAGTGAGGCCAGCCACAGTTGCTCTGAGCTCAGGCTTACTGTGGCCCAGGACGCGTCCGACAAGGGCAAGGTGGGGACAGTGTCATCCCCGTTCTCGCTTTGGATCGAGGAGTCGGTGTATATCGATGGTACAAGGCCTGCTCCATACGTGTATGCGGTACACAAGCCGATGCAAGTAGCATCGGTGGACGGTATGCCCATGACAAGAGAGTCTTTCAAAACGATGTTGTTGTGCTGCGATTCGCTGATGGGAGAACCAAAATATTCCGCATCTTTACTATCGTTTGGTCCGAGCACGAGGTAAATGGGAGCTCCGCTGTCCAGGGTGTCACTTTGGAAGGAGCAACCTGAGACGACGAGCGTGTTGGTGTCACCGTCGCTGCCGTCATAAAACCAAATGGCGCTTCCATGGTACCCCTCTGCAATGCCGTTGTCAACAAAAGTGGAGTCTGCACCAAGCTCATCATTCAGTTGCAAGAATTGTGGGTCAAATTGCCAGGTACAATCTTCAAGTCAATCAGAAACTTGTCAAAAGCTGCATAAGATGATGATGACGTGTCTGGTTACACATGGCAAACAGATAGCACTACAGCACACTACCGCACCTCCATGGGCATGGGCAACTCTGAGCACTACCAGAGAATCAGCGCCTCCATTGTCACCATTGAAGTCACATCCACTCAGCAAGCCAGCATAAGTGCAGGTGGGTGGAGTCACACACTGATGATGTGCATGTTTGAGTCAGACGACCAGACTGCGGTGATGTTGCCTCCCGCTAACACCATGTCAACGAGCCACAAGTTGCCATTCCTTGACCAGATGGCGTAAGGGAACATTGCTGGAGGGGCATGCAGCACAAGATTCGACATCCACAGGCTGCCTCGGAAGTTCGAGAACGGCACATAGGTACTTGTGGATGTACCCTGGTAGATAGAGCAGGCATTTGGCTTGATGGCGCCATCCGGGGCAATGAAGTCGAGCGGCGGCAGTGGGGACGTGCAATTGCCCTGGACATACATGCACTT
This sequence comes from Nuphar pumila, assembly GCF_984573655.1. Lineage (NCBI taxonomy): Eukaryota > Viridiplantae > Streptophyta > Magnoliopsida > Nymphaeales > Nymphaeaceae > Nuphar > Nuphar pumila. Next base: position 9,904 of record NW_028323289.1, on the reverse strand, counting down.
AAGTGAGAGAAAGGCACAGAGAGTCTCATTTCGTGCAGGGTAGAAGACGAAGTGGAAGACATGTCAGGCCAGGCTATGCAAGCCAGGCTGGTCCAGGTACGCTTTGCCTCTGGTGCAGGACATAGCAGCACTGATTCCCAGGCAGCCATTGCAGTTGCCGATGTCCATGTGGATGCGGTAGTGTTGTTAAAATACACAGCATCATCAGTGGCATCAAGGATGGAATGCACGGATCTTGCTACCACGAAGTGCCCTACCAGGACACGCCTGGGACTACTCAGGTGGGTCCACAGCAAGCACCCTAGTCTGAGCGTATATCAGTCGGTGCAATTGCCGATGCAATCTCGCACCAAGCAGAACACCGCAAAAAAATCCTCTCGTTTATGTGAGGCGCGGCAGAGGAGCTTCTGGAGATGTAAAGGCTCCGTGGAGAGTTAAAAAGGTGTTGAATGTTTAAACAGCAGCAGTATCAAACTGTCTTTCCATTCTCTTGCTCGCTTGCACTGCGGTGTGGAACAGAGCGTGATGGGCAGGGCACACCGTGATGGCGAGGGTGTCCAAATTGTCCAGAATGCGATCATCGTTGAACAATCCTTCCACATCGTCCAGCACAATATGGTCCACCACAACGATGATCTTGTTGTTCCTGTCTTGCATGGCAGCCTTCAGATCTGCGGCATTGGCCACCTCTACGGTTCCTTGTGCAGCCGCCTGATGGACGCATGCAAACGCAAGAAGGACTGCCACGCATGAGCGTGCGAATTGCTTGGCCATCTTTGCGAGGGCTATACTTGGAATGAACCTGCATTCGATGTCATGTTTGCGGCATTGCACTGAGGCAGGAAAAAGAAAATAAATCGGAGATCACACCAGGCGACCATTCTCTGCGTCCTTCAACTGCAGACCTGTTGAAACCTGGCGTCCTTGTGCGCCTGCTACCTTGTTGGCTCCATATTGATCAGCTGTTGTGTTGCTCACGGGGTACAATCGTTTCAGCAGAGTCAGTTCTTCGACGAAATTCGCGTCTCGGCACCTGCACCTGCATACACCATGCCGCATGCTTGTATGCATGGACTTGGGATGTAAGGCGAGCCGTGCTGTGTTAAAAATCCCAGTCCCGGGGCACGTGTGATGGTCACGAGGAGGTTCGTGAAGAGTTACGCCTGTCAAGAACCACGCCAGCACGCAAACATGCAGCTGCTACAAACATCAAGCTATATACAAAAGAGAACGAAATTTCAATGGTTCTATGCGCCTTCATTTCAGGTGGTGGAAGCGGGCTTGGACCTTGAATCGCAGACGCCTTGTATGCCAACGCGCTCCATACGGCACGGTATTACCAAAGCGTCTTGCAGAAGCATTTGTTAGCACCATCTTAAGCGCAGGTTGGGTTACTCATACATCCACCAACAAATGTTTTTTGCAATTGAATGGTGTGTGCTATAAGGCCCAGCTCGATTTGGCAAGGACCGGGTTTGGTCAGCGCTTGTGGACACACAGAACAAGCATTCGCAAAAGCCCGATTATGGTCATTAAATGACCGCTACACACCCTCTTGTTACAGGCATGCCATCGTCCAATAATGAGCTGCCACAGTCGGTATTGTGTATCTGAGATACGCATGACGCTTCGACATGCAGGCTGGACCCTCCACATGAACAATCCAACTCATGAGAAATTGCCTGTAAGAATGAGATGCATCCTTTCTTCCAATGAACGGCGGTGATATGAAAAGCCAAGGAGCACGTCCCAGGTCATACCATAACACGGAGTTCGGCAATGAATTGCTTCCTTGCCAACCTTGCTAGCCGTGATTGACATCAAACGCTGACTTTATTTGAAGCAGTGATTCTCACACCTGAGAAATTTGCAGCACATCTGTTTCCACACGTCGCAGCCATTCGAGCCCAAATCGCTAAAGGCTACATGCCATAATCTCGCAGTCTGGACCAAGCACAAATGGCGCAAAACACACACTACAGAAGCATAGAAGCAAACCAATTACCGAATCCTCGTGTCCACGTGGGGCCCTCTTGTTGAACCACAGGCTGTGGCACAGCCTGCTGCTGGCTATGACCTCGAGGTAGTTATCTGAGATAGCTCGACGCATTTCGATTATTTGAAATCGCTCCAGGCATTATTGGCGGAACCTTTTTTCCTCGTAGGCACCTCATTGTCTTTATTTTTTGTTCTAAACCCATATATGTTCACAGGTCAGCAAGCTGAAAGCTCGCAATGCATGATTCGCAGACCAATGCGCTTCGGCTCCCAGGTGCTTTGGAATCGCCGACGAGTGCATGTATTGTCGCTTCATGCGGGTTTGGAAACGTATATTGTTTGAGATATTTTGTCATGAGTTCACACGTTCTCTGTTCTGAGATTGATTCCCAGCATCCAGAGTGAACGCCAAGAGCTTGGGCTTCGAACCAAGAGATTGTACAGACTTGGATTGATGGAGTGCGGGAGGTTTATGCACACTCACAACCTTATACTGCGAACTTCCATGACAGATGCTCATGCACATTGTGCTCGCTCTGATGGTCGTCACACAGGGTTGACGACATTCGCCTTGTGCACGAGTTATTTACATGTACAGTAATATCACAGGGATGTAACAAGCAGGCTTCATGTTGTTATGAGTCAGCATCAAGTGCAATCTTTGGTCTAGTGGTAGAATACCACCCTGCCACGGTGGAGACCCGTGTTCGATTCCCGGAAGATTGACAAGCAACCTTTTGCTGGTGTTTTCCCTGTCATTGCCAAACCTTTTGAGATTGGAGCACCCATTGCTGGGGCTAAGTTGTGGGGCGGGTCCGGGTATCCGGCCGGGTGCGAGGCCTGCGGGTTACCCGCTGCGGGTGTATTTTCGGCTCGCGGGTAACCCGCCAGTTTCAGGAAGTACTGACCGCGAGCCAGCCTGTACGGCTCGACGCGAGCGAGCTACTGGGGGCGTTGCCCAGAGGTGCCCCCAATAGCATGCAACTCAATGAATACAGTACAGTCGGGAGCTCAGCTGCGCCCTATGCAAGGGCAATGCGCGCATGTACTACAACTCTCTCTCGCGCATTGCCGTTCGTGTCGGGCACAACTTCCAGCCGGGTTGTGATGAGCCGATGGAGGGCCCGGACAATGTCCGTCTTCCTTAGTTGCCTTGTTTTTGTCGATGTGTGCTTTGTTTTCCTTTGGTTTTCGTCCGTGTTTTGGTAGTCTTTCCTAGTTTGCCGGCCCTGTCGCTTGTAAAAAAAAAAAAAAAAAAAAAATACAGTACAACCGTTGCTTGTTACTCGGCGTTTGATTTGGTTTAGCTGTTGGAGCGGCATGACGGAAATCGCGACAGGGTTGATGATTCATACAACACTGCGTGCAATAACAGGGCAAACGATGACAATTTAGAGGTATTGCACTAGACATCCCACACATGCTCTACAGACTCCTCCTCATCATCAGATTCAACATCCTCTGCGTCGTCAGCGTCAGAAGTGCACAGCTTGTTGATCCACTCAGCCTCAGATGCCTCTAGCATCGCAACTGTCTTCTCACCGATGCGAGCAGCAATGCGCGAGTTGGCATAGCAGAAAAGCATTTTCTCCAGCTTCTCAGTACCGAGCAGGGTGCGCTTGTTGCCCATGATATGCTCCACGTCGCGCCAGTTGCGCTCGCACGGTGAGGAGGCTGAGATGCGAGCTGTGATTCGCATGGTAAACGGTCTGAGTACGGTTGCTGACAATCCAAAAGCCTTCCACCAGATGTGAGGCAGATACGAGCTGACAGACGTGAGTGCGAACTCGTCACCGAAGGAGCCAGCCTGAGCAGCATACAGGGTATGAAACTCATTGAGAGCAGCAGTAGCAGACGCAAGGTCCACTGTCAACTTGCGCAGCGTCTTTTTCAAGCCATCCATGACCTCACTGATGCATGCGATGTCACCGATGAGATGCCAGTGCTTGGGGTTGAGTGCATATGCAGCAGCATGCAAGGGACTGTGCAAAAACTGCCAGCGATCTCTGATGATCTTCGCCAGTCCCTGCTGGAAATCCTCAACATCAGGCTCTACTTCAGCAGCCTCGATGTCTTCCTCCAACTTGTGCATCGCAGGGTACACATCACCAATGCATGGTGCATCACAGTCCATCAAGCGAAGCACAATCAGCACTGGCGTCAACAGCTCAACTAGCACTTCAATGTCCTCAGCAAGTTCATTGTTCTCGATCACTTTCATGATGGCCTTAGCACGCTCGCGTTCAGAGGGCTGGTCAGGCTTGTTCTTGTCTTTTGTGTTGGAGAGGGAAAGAATGTACTCTGCCCTTTGGCTGCACAATCTTTGACGTATCACTGGCAGATGCAGCAGTTTCAGGGGACTCCAAGTCATCGCCTAGATCAATGACATCATCAATACGCACTCGCTTGGTCACGCGATCAGGGTCCGACCGCACCATGAACGAATTAAGGGTACTCATGTTTCCAAATATTGTTCGAACTACAAGCAAACTGCTTTAACGCCTCTGCATATGTTGTTCAGCCAATGTCGGGTCGTCCAACACATTTCAAAATACGATTTGAATATTTCGCGCCATATGCCAAACGCTCGCGCGGAAAGGGCAGTTTGCGGGTGCACCCGCGCGGGTGCGAAGCTCGCGGGTTACCCGCGACGGGTATATTTGCGGCTCGCGGATACCCGGCCAACAACATAGTGCTGGGGTATGCCGGGCTCCTTTCTGCCTGCCCTGTACCTAAAACGTGCCCTGTCGGCGTGCATCAGTTCGAACAGATGGTGTATGCACAAGTGATGCGAAGAAATCTTGCAAATCAGCAAACATCATTAGGCAGGAGGGTAGAACAATAAAGCAGTTGTGCGCCATGATTCCTGGGCTTCTGCTTGGCGCCATGCCATCCGCCGCGCTGGTTGCGCGTCGAGCGCGGAGCCGATCTACAGCAGCCTTGCAGCCCCGGGGGGCGCAAGGGGTTGTTGGGGTGACATCCTCGTGGTTTGGCCAGACGGTGGCGTCCGCATCCTGGATTGCGTCGTCACGCACCCCGCGGCTGCGTCGTACATGCGAGACGCTGCGGAGGCTGGAGGCTCTGCGGCTGCGAAGGCTGAGGCGCGGAAGCGGGCGGACTTCGAAGCGGTTGGCGAGGGCTCCGCGTTCGGCTTTGTGCCGCTTGCTGTGGAGTCGTACGGCCGCATGGGTGTCGCGGCGTCGCGGTTCCTATCAGAGCTTGGCGATTTGGTAGCGGCGGCGGGTTGGGTGTCTAAAGCCGCTTTTGTCCGGACCGTGCGTCGGAGCTCAGCTGCGCCCTTTGCAAGGGCAATGCGCGCATGTACTACATACAACTCTCTCTCGCGCATTGCTGTGCGTGTTGGACACAACTTCCAGCCAGGATGTGATGAGCCGGCAGAGGGGCCCGGTTGAGGTCTGACTTGCTTCGTTGTTTGTTTGTGTCGCTGTGTGCTTTGTCTTCCTTTTTCTTTTCTTTTGTTCGTCTTTCGGTAGCCTGTCCTAGATTTGCCGGCCCTGTCGCTTGTAATTGTTCTCTTGTGTCAAAAAAAAAAAATGCAATATTCGTTCGTGCTTGAGGACCTGCCCCACGTCCAGCAGGCCGTGTCGAGGCTCGTGGGCGATCGTGCGGGCGCGGCCATGCTCGACGCCTGTGACACCGACACCGTGGAGGGCCAGCGAGACGCGGCGCGCCTTCGCAATGCCTCAACTGGCCCGTCGTCAGGCTGGCTTACTGCACTGCCCATGTGGTCGGCTCTGCGTCTCACTAATGCAGAGTTTCGCATGGCAGCCCGGCATCGTCTCGGCTTGGGAGTGCCGTCCCTGATTGACATCCCTCCGTGCACCTGCTCCGCTGGCGATTCGACAACGCCGGACCACGCTCTCTCGTGCAAACATAACGCTGGCAAGGCAATTGTGTGCCATGATTCCCGGGCTTCTGCCTGGCGCCATGCCATCCGCCGCGCTGGTTGCGCATCGAGCGCGGAGCCGCTCTATAGCAGCCTTGCAGCCCCGGGGGCGCAAGGGGCTGGCAGTAAACGTCGGGGTGACATCCTCGTGGTTTGGCCTGACGGTGGCGTCCGCATTCTGGACTGCGTCGTACATGCGAGACGCTGCGGAGGCTGGAGGGTATGCGGCTGCGAAGGCTGAGGCTGTTGTGACAGCTAACTGTTGAAGTACGACTGAGTACTTCTTCCCTCAGTGGGAATTTAGCATGCTTATCACTTGTATGCATACCGGAGCTATCCAGTCCTAATTACTAATCCAGTGTCCAGTCACGTCATCCTGGATACTGATCTAGGCTGTGAGACTGATCCCTATCAGTCTCCTATGAATATGTACTCGGTACGTGTGTACCTCGGGTAAGTTGTCTGTAAATCTCATCTGGTTATGGGTCCGCACGCCTCCGTTGCGTTGCGTGGTATTTGGTACTCGTTTGAGTTACGACGCTTCGCTGACCCGCTGCAATAGTGCCTAGTATGGATGACCGCAGCGGAGCTCTGTCCAGGCATGGACCTGGCTTCCTACTCACCTCGCGCAATTGGCCAAGGTGGAGTAAGAAAATGCTCGCTTTTGCAACAACGAAGAACCTTCGTCGCCATCTCCGAGGAGCGCCTGGCGAGAATGCTGATCCAGCTGTACTTGAAGGTGACGAAATCGCACGAGCTTACATAGAAATGAATGTTGATGACGCCGCAGCGCGTGTGATTGAAGGCGCTGCATCCGCCTTTGCTATGTGGACGTTACTGGAGGCACGTCACCAGAACTACCTTCGCCCGCAGCAGATACAAATACAGGAGCAGCTGTTTGCAATCCGCCAGGGTGCCGACGAAAGTGCAGATGCGTACGTCGACAGGGCTCTGGAGCTGAATGAGCAGCTGACCTCCATTGCTGCTGGGGTCCCAGTGGCCACGGTAGTCAACCAGCTGATTAGGGGTCTCAGTGTGCGCTTTGACGCAGGCCGTCCCCATCTCCGTCTAAATGCCCATACTTACACCCCTGACACGCTGCGTCTTGCTCTGTACGCTCTGGAGAGCGACCTGCCCCCATTGGAGCGTCCCGCTAGAGCGCTGGCAGCTGAACGCAGAGGTCGCAGTACTGACCGTCGCAGTCGCAGTGCGTCACCCAGGCGCACCCCACGGGACCGCACACCAGAAGGCTCAGCATCCGCTTCTGAGGAGCGGAAATGTCACTTTTGTGGCCATGCTGGTCATATCACGCCCTTCTGCGTTATGAAGCTCCAGGAGAAATACCCGCAGCCTGGTACCTTCGCGCCTGGCTACCCTAAGCCACACCAAGGCATGTATTCCTCCTCCCGCGTGCACGCACAGTGTGAATGGGTACTGGATAGTGGGGCCACAGACAGTATGACTCGCGAGCGGCACATTCTGGCAAATTATGTCAGGTTTCCTAAACCGACCCCTGTCAACTTTGGGAACGGGACATGTGAGCACGCCCTAGGGATGGGGCGAGTGCGGCTCAAAACCACTCATGGGCTGCTGCACTTACGTGATGTCTTGTATGTGCCCTCGCTCGTGTCAAACTTGCTCTCTGTCCGTGCGCTCACGGCGACTGGCCATTCTCTTGGAATTCACCCGCACTCCTCCGTCTTCGAGATCGCTCATGGGGGGAAACTCGTCGCCACAGCCACGGTCTGCGATAACATGTACCTCCTGGATGTCCCACGCATGCGCACTGCTTCTGTTGCTGTCAAAGAGTCTCTAGCCATGCGCTGGCACCGGAAACTGGGGCACACTGGCATGGGCACGCTCGCGGACATGCAACGCAAGCGTCTGCTGGGTGATTGCCCGGTGACTCCAGTGGAGTTCCTCCACGCGCGTGACACTGAATCGTGCAACCCCTGTCTTGATGGCAAGATGCATCGCTCTTCTCACCCTGAACAGGACGGGCAGGCACCCCATGTCAACTTCAGGGTGCACTCAGATTTGATGGTTCTGCTCAACTTTCCCACGGTAGCTAAGGAGCGCTATGTCCTGACTCTCTTAGAAGAGTTCTCAGGGTTCTCACTTGTTCGCTTGCTGCATTCGAAAGACCAGGTGATCACCGCACTTCCTAGCATGGTCCGAGAAATGGCCACACAGGGGGGACAATCAGTTAAGCGCATACGCACTGACCAGGGCCGCGAGTATGTGAATGCGGACTTGAAGGAAGCATTTGAGAAGTTGGGCATCTGGCATGAGGAGACCGCGGGCTATACGCCGGAGCAGAATGGTAAGGCTGAGCGGCTGAACCGCACCCTAATGGAGCGCGCTCGCACCATGCTGAGTGCGGCTGGGCTGCCAACCACCCTCTGGGGATACGCCATCCTGCACGCTAATCACATACGAAACTGCATGCTCTATTCTCCCACGCAGCGTGTGCCTTACCATGCGTTCACGGGCGTTGCACCTTCTATCTCTCAGTTTCACCCATGGGGGTGCGACATCCGCGTGCACGTGCCTGCCAGCAAGCGTACCAAGCTTGCCCCGAAGAGCACGGCGGGCATATACCTCGGAACGGCAGGTATCTTGAATTCCAGGAACGTTTACGCACTGGTTGATGGGAGGATACTGACCACATGTGACTTTCGTGTCCAGGATAGTGTTCCTGACCCCTCGACCCCGACTGGCGTGCGAGCCTCGGGTGTGGAAGAGGGGCAGGCTGATCAAGGCCTTCCTGCCCCCTCGGGTGATGCGGATTCCTCGCCTGATGGTACTCCGCCTGACGGCACTACTTTCCCGCTCGTGTCCCCGACGGCTCTGGCCGATACCGCCCAGGTACCGCCCGTGTTCGTGGAGTCCCCATTCCCCACGCTTGCGCCTGCAGACTACGTGTCAGCTGGAGGGTCTGCCATGGCGGACAGTGGCAGTTCCGTGCCTCCGGAGCAGGTCGAGGGAGGGGACGAGGCCGATGGCCCCCTTCCTGTTCCGGATGACCCGGGCCCTGCTGCCTCCATGCCTCCCGCTGACGAGTATGCCATTCCTGACCCTGACGATGCGGTTCCTGAGGTGCTGCTCTCTGCCCCCGTTGCTGCCCTGCCCCAGTCGCACCCTGATAGCCGGGCTGCACATCCCCGCACGCGTGCTCCTCCTGCTTTCTATAATCCTTCGTCATTCGCTGCTCGCTCTGGACTGTCGTCCGAGCAGAGCCCTCGCTCGGCTGTGAAGCCTGTCCGGCGTGTGGTACGGTTCTCCACTGAGCAGCCAACCGTGTACGCGTACGCTGCTCAGTCGAGCCCGAGTCGCCCCAAAGGGATCGACTTCTCTGCCTTCCCTACGGTGCTCTCCCATGGGCGCAACATGCTCGACCTGTCCCAGCTGCCTAATGGTGTCAAGCCTGAGGACCTGATTCCGCACTCCATGGAGGCTGCTTTGAGTCCGGAGAACCCCTACCGGGAGAACTGGTGGGCGGCGATGCAGGAGGAGAACAAGTCTCTTTGGGACCATCAGTGTTTCTCGTACACTAGGGCGCCTGCAGGTGCACACACAGTCGGCAGCAAGTGGGTGTACGACGTCAAACGGCCGGGTCCCGGGGACTCGCAGGTACGCCTCAAGGCGCGACTTGTGGCGCAGGGATTCTCGCAGCGCCCAGGCGTGGACTATGATGAGCTGTTCGCCCCGGTGGCCAGCCACACTACTGTGCGGGCATTCCTGTCCCTCGCCAACTATCACGACCTGGAGATACAGCAGGTTGACGTCAAGACAGCCTTCCTGTACGGTGAGCTTCCCCCCGGGCAGACGATGTATATGAAGCCGGTCCCAGGCTTCCCCTGCCCAGTGGGGCAGGTATGTCGTCTCCACAAGACCTTATATGGCCTGAAGCAGGCACCTCGCGCGTGGTATCAGCGCTTGAAGGATGAGCTCACTGCCAAGGGCTTCACGCCTGCCGATTCAGATCCTGCTCTCTTT